>NC_047505.1:35976298-36191950 GCF_902827115.2 Pseudochaenichthys georgianus
GTGAACCCCCCCTGTTTACCACACCAACCGTCAGCCATCGGAACAGCCTTGACTCTGAAATCAATCAGAATGGTAAAGAGATAGTGCATCTCTGTCGTGCCTTAGGCCTGTACATAGTGAACGGGAGGTTCAGAGGGGACTCTTTAGGGAGATTCACATACTCCTCAGCTCTAGGGTCTAGTGTAGTAGACTATGCAATCACTGACATGGACCCCTCCACTATCAGTGCATTCACTGTCAGACAGCAATCCCCCTTTTCAGACCACAACCAAATCAATGTGTTCTTTAAACTCTCAGGTCCAATGAGTGACACAACAAGGGAACCCAGTAAGCTGTACACATTACATCCTACTTACAGATGGGCCCCAGACAGTGGAGACAAATTCACCATGGCCTTGAACTCACCTGATCTGATAAATGACATGTCACTATTTGACCAAAATCAATATGGTCCTACCAACGATGGCAACCAAACAACCCAGCCTTACGCATTAGATACAATGACGTCTTAAACAAATATAAATGTACAATAAGGAACAAAAAACAAAATTATACCCACATGAAACTTGAGGATATTGAGAAAGCCATTGATCAAAATCAATTCTGGGATCTGTGGAACAACTTCAACACTAAACAACCACAAGCATTACCCATCCAAAACGGTGACATCTGGAGAGAACATTTTGAAAGTTTGTACAAAGACATACCAATAAATCTAATAAATTCAAATCAGTGTATTACAAAAGAGAAACTCCAAACATTAGAAGAAACTATTAAAGACAACCAAAACCCTCTTGATTTCCCAATGACTTGGGAAGAATTGACCACACAGACACAATCTCTCCGGCCAAGGAAAGCTTGTGGCCCAGACAACATTAAAAACGAAATGCTCCGATGCAGCACCCCAGAGATGCAGGGTACAGTGTTAAAGCTGTTCAATATCGTATTGCAGTCAGGATGTTTTCCTGACATCTGGTGCAAAGGGCTCATTTCCCCCATTCATAAGAGTGGAGACAAATCAGACCCTAATAACTACCGTGGCATCTGTGTCAGCAGCTGTCTGGGGAAATTATTCTGTAGCATTCTAAATAAAAGAATACAAGATTTCCTTAACCAACAATCCATCTTGAGTAAAAATCAAATTGGCTTCCTTCCAAAACACCGCACCACCGACCATGTGTATACCCTTCACACTTTAGTTAACAAACATGTACACCAAACACAACATGGTAAAATATTCACTTGTTTCATTGATTTCAAAAAAGCTTTCGACTCTATTTGGCATGAAGGGCTCTATTATAGACTTCTACATTGTGGTATAGGGGGCAAAATGTACGATCTGGTTAAATCAATGTATTTAGAGAATAAATGTGCTGTTAAAATTGGAGACAAACAAACTGAATTCTTCACCCAGAGAAGAGGCGTTCGTCAGGGTTGCAATTTAAGTCCCACTTTATTTAATATATATATAAATGAACTTGCTGTTCAGTTGGATCACTGTGCTGCTCCTGGCCTCTCCCTCCTAGATAGAGAGGTGAAGTGTCTGCTTTATGCTGATGACCTTGTTCTGCTGTCTCCTACTGAACAAGGACTCCAACAGCAGCTGGACATAGTAGACCAGTACTGTAAGGACTGGGCCCTGGCAGTCAATATGAAGAAAACTAATGTCATGGTTTTCCAAAAACGCCCCAGATGTCAGGAGAACAAATACCAGTTTACCATAAACAATCATATCATCGAACATAGTATGAGTTACACCTACCTCGGTTTAACCATAACAGCATCGGGAAGTTTCAACATGGCAGTGAATGCACTCAAAGAAAAAGCCAGAAGAGCTCTAAATGCAATTAAGAGAACATTTTATAATGTCCAAATTCCAGTTAAAATCTGGCTCAAAATCTTTGATAGTGTGATCCAGCCCATTGCGCTGTACGGTAGTGAAGTATGGGGTCCACTCAGTCACCAGAGCTATGCCCGCTGGGACAAACATCCAACAGAGTCTTTACATGCAGAATTCTGCAGATACATTTTACGTGTTCAGAGAAAAACACCAACAAATGCATGTAGAGCATAATTAGGCAGATACCCACTGATCATCAACACTGAAAAGAGAGCACTAACATTCTTTAACCACCTTAGATCCAGCCCCCGAGACACCCTCCACTCCAAAGCCCTCCAGAGCCAAGAGCTGACCCCAGAAAAGAGTCCCCTATGGCAGCTGGTGCTGAGGCTAGCTGCCCCCTCTCAGAGCCACTCTGACCAGTCTCTCAGCAGCACTACTCTCCAAACACCAATCGCAGTCAAACGCATTATAGCACAATGTAAAGACAACTATTTACAACATTGGGAAGACGAGACGAGAAGCCAAAGCAGATTAGAATGTTACCTGGCTCTAAACAGAGAGTACGAGCTTGCAGAATATCTCTCTACTGTCAGAGATAGAAAGCAGAGACAGATCCTAACCAAGTACAGGCTCAGTGACCACAGACTGGCAATCGAAACAGGAAGACTCAAAAGATCCTGGCAACCAAAAGAGAACAGAATATGTGGTCACTGTACGACAGGTGAGACCGAGACAGAGATGCACTTCCTCCTGAAGTGCCAAACATTCAACGAAGTAAGGAGCGTTTACTGGAACAAGTTGAACTCTGTAATCCCAGGTTTCAAGGAGGTTGATGACCTCTCAAGACTGAGAGTACTCCTAGGAGAAGGAGACAAGGCACACCTTGCTGCCCAATATGTATACACATGCCACAACCTGAGGGACAGTGAATGACACACACACACACACACACACACACACACCACACACACACACACACACACACACACACACACACACCACACACACACACACACACACACACACACACACACACACACACACACACACACACACACACACACACACACACACACACACACACACACACACACACGTGTTGAAATGTAATTATATCACTGTATATATATCATCAATAATATGTAAACATTTGAAATGTATGTTAATGTTGTTAATTATTTTGTATTGTGATGCTTTGGCAACATTGTTTAATTTAACTTTCATGCCAATAAAGCCCCTTTGAATTGAATTGAATTTAATTTAATTTAATTGAGAGAGAGAGAGAGAGAGAGAGAGAGAGAGAGAGAGAGAGAGAGAGATGTGCTTCTAACTGGAGATCTGAACGGACGAACAGGAATTGAACCTGATGTCATAGACCCACAGGGCAGCCACCATGTATTTGGTGAACCCCCCCTGTTTACCACACCAACCGTCAGCCATCGGAACAGCCTTGACTCTGAAATCAATCAGAATGGTAAAGAGATAGTGCATCTCTGTCGGGCCTTAGGCCTGTACATAGTGAACGGGAGGTTCAGAGGGGACTCTTTAGGGAGATTCACATACTCCTCAGCTCTAGGGTCTAGTGTAGTAGACTATGCAATCACTGACATGGACCCCTCCACTATCAGTGCATTCACTGTCAGACAGCAATCCCCCTTTTCAGACCACAACCAAATCAATGTGTTCTTTAAACTCTCAGGTCCAATGAGTGACACAACAAGGGAACCCAGTAAGCTGTACACATTACATCCTACTTACAGATGGGCCCCAGACAGTGGAGACAAATTCACCATGGCCTTGAACTCACCTGATCTGATAAATGACATGTCACTATTTGACCAAAATCAATATGGTCCTACCAACGATGGCAACCAAACAACCCAGCCTTACGCATTAGATACAATGACGTCTTAAACAAATATAAATGTACAATAAGGAACAAAAAACAAAATTATACCCACATGAAACTTGAGGATATTGAGAAAGCCATTGATCAAAATCAATTCTGGGATCTGTGGAACAACTTCAACACTAAACAACCACAAGCATTACCCATCCAAAACGGTGACATCTGGAGAGAACATTTTGAAAGTTTGTACAAAGACATACCAATAAATCTAATAAATTCAAATCAGTGTATTACAAAAGAGAAACTCCAAACATTAGAAGAAACTATTAAAGACAACCAAAACCCTCTTGATTTCCCAATGACTTGGGAAGAATTGACCACACAGACACAATCTCTCCGGCCAAGGAAAGCTTGTGGCCCAGACAACATTAAAAACGAAATGCTCCGATGCAGCACCCCAGAGATGCAGGGTACAGTGTTAAAGCTGTTCAATATCGTATTGCAGTCAGGATGTTTTCCTGACATCTGGTGCAAAGGGCTCATTTCCCCCATTCATAAGAGTGGAGACAAATCAGACCCTAATAATTACCGTGGCATCTGTGTCAGCAGCTGTCTGGGGAAATTATTCTGTAGCATTCTAAATAAAAGAATACAAGATTTCCTTAACCAACAATCCATCTTGAGTAAAAATCAAATTGGCTTCCTTCCAAAACACCGCACCACCGACCATGTGTATACCCTTCACACTTTAGTTAACAAACATGTACACCAAACACAACATGGTAAAATATTCACTTGTTTCATTGATTTCAAAAAAGCTTTCGACTCTATTTGGCATGAAGGGCTCTATTATAGACTTCTACATTGTGGTATAGGGGGCAAAATGTACGATCTGGTTAAATCAATGTATTTAGAGAATAAATGTGCTGTTAAAATTGGAGACAAACAAACTGAATTCTTCACCCAGAGAAGAGGCGTTCGTCAGGGTTGCAATTTAAGTCCCACTTTATTTAATATATATATAAATGAACTTGCTGTTCAGTTGGATCACTGTGCTGCTCCTGGCCTCTCCCTCCTAGATAGAGAGGTGAAGTGTCTGCTTTATGCTGATGACCTTGTTCTGCTGTCTCCTACTGAACAAGGACTCCAACAGCAGCTGGACATAGTAGACCAGTACTGTAAGGACTGGGCCCTGGCAGTCAATATGAAGAAAACTAATGTCATGGTTTTCCAAAAACGCCCCAGATGTCAGGAGAACAAATACCAGTTTACCATAAACAATCATATCATCGAACATAGTATGAGTTACACCTACCTCGGTTTAACCATAACAGCATCGGGAAGTTTCAACATGGCAGTGAATGCACTCAAAGAAAAAGCCAGAAGAGCTCTAAATGCAATTAAGAGAACATTTTATAATGTCCAAATTCCAGTTAAAATCTGGCTCAAAATCTTTGATAGTGTGATCCAGCCCATTGCGCTGTACGGTAGTGAAGTATGGGGTCCACTCAGTCACCAGAGCTATGCCCGCTGGGACAAACATCCAACAGAGTCTTTACATGCAGAATTCTGCAGATACATTTTACGTGTTCAGAGAAAAACACCAACAAATGCATGTAGAGCATAATTAGGCAGATACCCACTGATCATCAACACTGAAAAGAGAGCACTAACATTCTTTAACCACCTTAGATCCAGCCCCCGAGACACCCTCCACTCCAAAGCCCTCCAGAGCCAAGAGCTGACCCCAGAAAAGAGTCCCCTATGGCAGCTGGTGCTGAGGCTAGCTGCCCCCTCTCAGAGCCACTCTGACCAGTCTCTCAGCAGCACTACTCTCCAAACACCAATCGCAGTCAAACGCATTATAGCACAATGTAAAGACAACTATTTACAACATTGGGAAGACGAGACGAGAAGCCAAAGCAGATTAGAATGTTACCTGGCTCTAAACAGAGAGTACGAGCTTGCAGAATATCTCTCTACTGTCAGAGATAGAAAGCAGAGACAGATCCTAACCAAGTACAGGCTCAGTGACCACAGACTGGCAATCGAAACAGGAAGACTCAAAAGATCCTGGCAACCAAAAGAGAACAGAATATGTGGTCACTGTACGACAGGTGAGACCGAGACAGAGATGCACTTCCTCCTGAAGTGCCAAACATTCAACGAAGTAAGGAGCGTTTACTGGAACAAGTTGAACTCTGTAATCCCAGGTTTCAAGGAGGTTGATGACCTCTCAAGACTGAGAGTACTCCTAGGAGAAGGAGACAAGGCACACCTTGCTGCCCAATATGTATACACATGCCACAACCTGAGGGACAGTGAATGACACACACACACACACACACACACACCCACACCCACACACACACACACACACACACACACACACACACACACACACACACACACACACACACACACACACACACACACACACACACACACACACACACACACACACACACACACACACACACACACACACACACACACACACACACACACACACACACACACACACACACACACACGTGTTGAAATGTAATTATATCACTGTATATATATCATCAATAATATGTAAACATTTGAAATGTATGTTAATGTTGTTAATTATTTTGTATTGTGATGCTTTGGCAACATTGTTTAATTTAACTTTCATGCCAATAAAGCCCCTTTGAATTGAATTGAATTGAATTTAATTTAATTTAATTGAGAGAGAGAGAGAGAGAGAGAGAGAGAGAGAGAGAGAGAGAGAGAGAGAGAGAGAGAGAGATGTGCTTCTAACTGGAGATCTGAACGGACGAACAGGAATTGAACCTGATGTCATAGACCCACAGGGCAGCCACCATGTATTTGGTGAACCCCCCCTGTTTACCACACCAACCGTCAGCCATCGGAACAGCCTTGACTCTGAAATCAATCAGAATGGTAAAGAGATAGTGCATCTCTGTCGTGCCTTAGGCCTGTACATAGTGAACGGGAGGTTCAGAGGGGACTCTTTAGGGAGATTCACATACTCCTCAGCTCTAGGGTCTAGTGTAGTAGACTATGCAATCACTGACATGGACCCCTCCACTATCAGTGCATTCACTGTCAGACAGCAATCCCCCTTTTCAGACCACAACCAAATCAATGTGTTCTTTAAACTCTCAGGTCCAATGAGTGACACAACAAGGGAACCCAGTAAGCTGTACACATTACATCCTACTTACAGATGGGCCCCAGACAGTGGAGACAAATTCACCATGGCCTTGAACTCACCTGATCTGATAAATGACATGTCACTATTTGACCAAAATCAATATGGTCCTACCAACGATGGTGTAAACATGGCCATTGATTATATCAATATGATATTTCACAAGGCAGCTATTAAAGCTGACCTTATAAAGCAAAAACGGAAGCCTGTTAAAAGGCAAAACGCTGACAAATGGTTTGCACACAGACAGAGCACACAGAGCACACAACAGGTGGCCTGTGTCTCTATTGTCATACAAAACACTTTTTCAAATGATCCATTATTACAAAATATATTCAAAACTCACTATTCACTCTTCAGGTGGGTCGTGTAACTCTGGCACCTGTTCAACTTGTACCTCAATGCGAGGGCGTTTAAGAACAAATCTATCCATCCGAAATATACAATTAATCCTAGAAGTTCTGCTGTCTGTCTGCTGCAATTTACTCGGCGCGAGTTTGGGGACTTTTCACTGTGAACGTGACGTATCAGTAATGCATAATGCAGTAATGCACCCAACGTTTCGTTGCTCTGATTGGCTGTAGGTCTGTTCAAATTGCATTCTCAGGCATTTTGATCTGACCGCGGCCGCGCTGATATTATAACGCGAGAGAATTTCCACACCTTTAGTGTATAAAACTCCCCCACTACTTAGACTATTCCTTGCACCCCTCTAGCATAAGCCCGAATGGTCTCAACCATATTGCGTCAGTAACGTGCACTTGTTGTTACAGCAGCAGGATCAGTTTGTGTGTTGTGGACACGACCGGTAGATTTTCGCAATCCGTGTTCTCAACATGCTTACTTTTTATAATAGCCAGGTAGGGCTAAGCCATTTCTTGGTATGGCTGTAGCCTACCCCAGCCATACCCTGGCGCCGCCACTGGTCCTGGGTGTATTTAAGTTCTGGGTTTTCTGTCTCTCTTTGTCGGGTTGTCTTGTGTGATAACTAAGTTCGTCGGTGAGTGTTCTGTTTGTCTTTGTCGATATACGTATCATACTGTAGCCTTGAAATAAAGGAGTTTTCAGTTATATCTGCATTTGGGTCCTACTTCCAACACAAACCGTAACATTACAACCCGACCTTAAATATGGGCCCAGCAGATCCTTTTGAGCAGGAATTATTGGATTTCCGTGCCCCAGTACCATCCCACATAGCCATGGTACCGTGCTCCAGTACCACCCCACACAGCCATGGATCCGTGTTCCGGTTCCCTGCCCAGCAGCCATGGTTCCGGTGCCGGTCCCAGCAGCCATGGTCCCTGCTCCAGAACCGGACTTTACAGCCATGTCTCCGGCTCCAGAACCGGACTTTACAGCCATGTTTCCGGCTCCAGAACCGGACTTTACAGCCATGTTTCCGGCTCCAGAACCGGACTTTACAGCCATGTTTCCGGCTTCAGAACCGGACCTTTCAGCCAGGATTCTGGCTTCAATTCCGGCCCCAGTCCCGGTCCCAGCAGCCTTGGTTCCAGACCCAGATCTGGCCCCAGCTGCCACAGTCCCATCTCGAGTTCCTTCTCGAGTTCCCTCCTCTAGTCCCTCCTCGAGTCCCCTCTCTAGTTCCCCTCTCGAGTCTCCTCTCGAGTTTCCTTCTCTAGTTCCTCCTCTGGTTCCTCCTCTAGTCTCTCCTCTAGTCCCCTCTGTAGTCCCGTCTCTAGTCCCTTCCCTAGTCCCTCCTCAGGTCACTTTCCTAGTCCCTTCTCCAGTCCCAACTCTAGTCCCATCTCTAGCCCCTTCTCTAGTCCCTACTCAATTCCTTTCTCAAGTGCCTCCTCTAGTCACTTCTCCAGTCCCCCCTTTAGTCACCTCTCTAGTCCCCTCTCTAGTCCCTTCCCAAGTCCCACCTCTAGTCCCTACTCAAGTCCTTTCTCAAGTCCCTCATCTAGTCACTTCCCTAGTCCCTTCTCCAGTCCCCCCTTTAGTCACCTCTCTAGTCCCTCCTCTAGTCACTTCCCTAGTCCCTTCTCCAGTTCTAAAATTGTATCCATGATTTTCACTTTTTGTCTCATATTTTAGATTTACCATGAGGACCTTTCCCCTTTTTATTGTTTTTCTTTACCTAGTGGAAATGGTCTTCTGAAGAAAAGGACCTTGCAGACAGCCGAAACAGAACAACTGGATTGTAAAGTCACCAGTGAGGCTATATTGATCTTCTCACGTTCTTGCTCTCCACTACAGAGGTGTCTCACAGGGTTAACTGCAGGTCATTGACACAGGAGCCACTCTGGGCTCAGTATGTGTATTTTTTCAAGGATGGAGCAGAAGGAGGATCGGCACAGGACTCATACCAACTGCAGTCTGCCACCCTGAGGCCCAAATGGTTTTAGAGCCAGCTAGGAGTATACATCAAAATGTATTGCTACATGCATACATGATTAACAGTTTACCCACATGGACTTACAGGCTGATTTCACACTTATCTTTCCAGTTTTTGCCCGCTCTCCAGGGAAAAATATACCTCAACTTGTTCTGGGTACATTTGCATGAAGCTGTCACAGATATGAATGGTCCCCAGAGGATTCCTAATGGTTTTGATGACTACCTGACCTTTGAAGAAGCTACTGTAATGGCAAGATTTCCATATAATTTGCAGTGGATATTCATCCACAGGATGAATTCTAACGTCTATAACTGTGTAATTTATACCTGGCTGCTGAACCCTTGTTACTGTTACAAGGTATGTATCTTGTATTTTGTAAATTGTGTAACTTGCTGCTGTTAAATACCGTCAAACTATGTGCAATATGTGCTTTATGTGTGTACCACTTCTTATCTTGGGCTATGCTATCTGACTAGAAGGATTCTGGGTTCTACTAGAGTGGATAGACAAATGAAGCTTAGCGCAAGTTCAGACAGGAAGACCTAACACTCCGTATTGCTCGTCATGGCAATACTTGCTCCCTGCATCTAAATGACAGGGAGCGCCACTCCTCAGCTAACCTATCACGCCCCTCCATTTACAAGCCTAATGATCGCACCTGTTAATCCCTCTATATATGCTCTCCCCTTTCCTATCAGCTGTCTTCCAGGTGTCAACGCGCAAGCAGCAGCATGGATTCGTCCCAGCTCCAGGCATTATTCATCAGCTCCGCAGTCTGGCGGATTAAGCTACAGGCGGCGTACCCCAGTCGGCTAGCGGTTCCAGCCGGCCGCCCCGCAAACCCGGACGCGGGAGGAAAATACAAGGAAATCGGGCTCCACGGAAGTTCCTCCGGCTTAATGGAAACGGGCTACTTCACCCAAACAATTGACGCACGCCTTCAGTCTCTCAAGAGGGTATCACTGGCTTCAGGGCCGCTCAAATGCGGCGCTTCCGGCTTCACGCGGAACGGGTTCTCATCGCATGCGAAGCTTTACCCATTCTGGCTTCAAACCACAACCCCTCCTGCAGGCAGGCAGGGCTCAAGCTACATCCCATTGAAGCTACTTCCTCCTGCGCCTCACTCTAAAATAGGCGTCAGAGTAGCGCTGGCAAGAGGGGTAAGGTGAGTTCCAGGCAGTGTTGGGTGTAACGTGTTACAGTATGGAGTTTCAGTAACGTATTACTTGCATTACTAATGCAGTCGGGTAATTACTACCCATTACAATGCTCAGTAACTAACGCAGTTCTCATTCATAACACTCCGTTCGATATCTCACTATGGGATGCGCCTCATCGCGGAGCAAACAGAAGCATCAATCTCATTACGACAATCCTGATTGGCCGGTGATACTTGACGTCAACGTCAGGGGAAATCACCCCCTATAAGTAGCCTGCGCCACGACGCATGCGTCATTCAAACACCTCTTCTCGCTTCAGAGCACATCTCGAACGATAGCCGGGCTAGCTTAACAGTCCACAGACTGAACCCAATTAATTTTCGGTCGACGGGCGTTAGCCGGCTACCCGATTCTCTCACAGAAGAATATTATAGTCAACCTCGCCGTTCTTCCTCTGGAGTAAGGTAAGGTTTTGACTTCAAGTTAGCAACACACCAGTTGCTAACTTGTGTTTTTTCCCTCACTACCGACACCACGGTAGCGAGGACACTTTTTTTCTTCTCTCTTCCACGGAGGAGAAAAGGATTACAGGAATATTACCATACCAGGTAATACCCTTGAGAGAAAAAGACCCACGCTGTCCTTTTTTCCCCCGGATTAAAGACAGATCGGTAAACATTTTTTTCTCGAACGTACCTGTCATGAGCGGACCCTCTCCACGCCTCACGGCGAACGAGATGGATGCCTCTCCCCCTCACACCAGAGGAGTCAGGAACTCGGAGGCTCGGCGCTGCGGTTGCGGGTTGAAAGTGTCAGGCACAGACTCACACCAGATCTGTTCGTCCTGCCTCGGGCTGGAACACGCCCAGGAGGCAATCGACAACCCCGGCTCGTGCGGACATTGTGCCCGCCTCACCGTGAAGAGCCTCCACCGAAGGTTAGCGCAACAAGTTAACCTGTCGGGACAGGACCCCCTCATGTCCACTGATCCGCCGACCGGCAATCAAGACACGGGGACGTCTGCCGCAGAGATGGAGCCCCTCACTGCGGTCTGGGGCTCACCAACAGCGGCACCCGCAGAACCGGAATCCCGCGCCATATCGAGAGGCCGAGATCCGGTGGCGGCAAGAAACGCGGGAACGGGGCCCCACGCTATACCAAGCTGGGGCTCCCGACTGGACCTCACCATGGTGTCACCCGCGGAAGATGTCCTGGAGTTAGACTACATGGAGGACGAAGAGTACACCTCTGAGTTCCTTCTGTCTGACTCGGATGAGCAAGAAGACGACGTCTTCGTGTCACCAGCTCAGGCTGCAAAGCCGGGAGCGATGGCTGCTCTCTCGGCGATAGCACACCAGCTTCGCCCTGTCTCAGTATGGACCTACAAGCCGTGTGTCAGCGCGCTGCGGCCAGACTAGACAAGTTGGCCGAGAAAATCTCCGGTTCCGGCTGCAGCTCAGGCTCAGCCAACCCAGAATTTCGGCCAGCAGTCGAGGAAGAAGAAGTGAGCGGCGTGACAGCCCCTCCTTCTCCCCTCCGTGAATGTGTTCCAGCCGCCTCGAGAGATGCCTCAATGTCATCCTCAAGTCCGCATAAAACACATGTCACATCTTTCTGTCTGAATAAACCATTTTCCGCTGACGCATCCAGGCTCCGGCCAAGGGCGCAGCTCAAAAAAATGAAAAGAAAGACAATAAACAGTCCGTTAACCATAAATCCCCTTCTGAGAGCAGCTACGGCCTCTCTCAAAAGGCGGATAATAAACGGGTCTGTGAAGGCACCACCACCACGGGCATGCGCAGTGCCGGTTGGGGCTTTAAGGGCACTACCGCCACGTGCGTACGCAGTGCCGGCTAGAGCTGTAAAGAACGGACCGTCAAATCCTTCCCTTTTCAAGAGCAGCTACGGCATCTCTCAAAGGACGGATTATTGACGGGTCCGTGAAGCCACCGCCACACACATGCGCAGTGCCGGCCGGGGCTTTAAGGGCACCACCGGCACGCGCAGGCGCAGTGCCGACTGGAGCCGTGAAGGCTCCACCGTCACACACATGCACAGTGCCGGTCGGAGCCACAAGAGTGACATCCCAGCTGGCTCTAAGGAGCATACAGCAGGAGATACTCACGACCTCTGCCTGGGCTTCTCAAAACAGTTATAATTGATCTGTTTTCACAAACCCAGAGAGAGTCAACCCACATTCTGGGAGAGAGAGGTTCTCTCTCTCCCAGAAAGAAGGGTTTTATCTATAAAGCCCACCGAGCGGGGTCAGATTACGGAGGAAAATGTCCTCGTAAAGCACCCACTCAACATGGGCCTCATAATAAAACTAAACCCTGAACGCCACGGCTTACGGAGAGTTTTGGTGATTATGAAATGCGTAGTGGCACTACACCCGACTTTTCCAGTGCGGGACGCGCCTACGGGTGCAGTCCTTTCACGGAAGGTGGTCACCACGGACGCAGGTCAGACGGGCTGACAGGGGACTTACTAGGGTCGCCCGGTGAGAGGTCTCTAGAACAGAGACTTCCAGCGGGCACGCGTAAACTACCCGGAGCTTTTAGCGGTGTTCCCCACCCAAAAATGCTTCCTGCCTTCTCTCAGAGGACTTCATGTCCCCGTGAGGATAGACAACACGATATTGTGTATGAACCGCCAGGGGAGATTGCGTTGTCTCCAGTCACACACACTGGCACACAAACTGATCCCTTGGAGCGGCAGACGTCTCCTCTCTCTGAGAACGACACAAGTACCGGGTGTTATGCACCTAGGGACAGAATTACTGTCAAAGGGTGCACCACTCTATGCAGACTGGACTCCTCATCCAAGGATTGGGAGTCCGCTGTGGGTGCGTTACGGCGGAGCCGCGTTAAGTCTGTCGCAAGGGGAGAAAATGCTCAATGACAGCTGTTCTCTTTAATGCACGATTTAAACGCACCGTTAGGCGGGGACGCACTCGTACACGATTAACCTCCGGGTCCTCTGTACGCGTTCCCACCCCTGGTTCTGTTCCCCTTAACTCCGGCCAGAGTGAAAGAGCAACGCCACACACTTACTCTGATGTTTCCACCCTAGCCCGCAATATACGGGCTGGCGGGGAAATATCAGCTGTTGTGCGGGCAGCCGTGGCAGCCCCCACCACGCAGGGACAGATTGTCTCAGGCGGGGGGGGCGATCCTTCACCCACGCCCAGAGCACGGGGCACTATGGGCCTGACCCGTGAGTGGTACAATCTGAATACAATGGGACTCCCTCAGAAGGTGATAAACACTATTCAGAGTGCGAGAGCTTCCTCCACCAGGTCTCTCTATGACTGTAAGTGGAGGGTGTTTGAGGAGTGGTGCCTTCAAGGAGGACACATCTCTTTTCAATGTCCTGTCGGGGTGATTTTATCATTCCTACAGGACTTGATCGAAAAACACAGAGCTTTCTCCACGATCAAGGTGTACCTGGCTGCTATTGCTGCATGCCATGTAGGCTTTGAGGGTAAGACGGCTAGCCAACATCCTTTGGTTTGCCGTTTTATGAAGGGAGCGCGCAGGCTCCTCCCTGTCTCCAGGTCGCTGGTGCCTTTATGGGACCTGGCAGTGGTTTTAAATGGGCTCAAAATGACCCCATTTGAACCCCTGGAGGGAGCTGACATGAAACATCTGTCACTCAAGACAGTGCTGTTACTGGCCCTGGCATCCGCCAAGCGGGTCAGTGATATTCATGCACTGTCTGTACATCCCTCATGCATTCAGTTCGCCCCAGGGCAAACGAGAGTGTTGTTGAAACCCAACCCTGCCTTTACACCAAAGGTGGTTGGTTCGTGTACCCCAATTGACATTGAGGCATTTCCTCTGCCGCTGGTTTCCTCCGGGGAGCAGCAGCAGGATCTGTTGTGTCCAGTCCGGGCTTTGCACACATATATGGACAGATCAAAAGAGCTTCGTCTTAATGACCAACTCTTCGTGTCCTGGGCTAAACCTCACAAGGGTAAGCCTGTTACTAAGCAACGACTATCCCACTGGATCGTGGAGGCGATTGCTTTGGCCTATACGAGTCAGAATCTGCAAGCACCTTTGGGTCTGCGGGCTCACTCGACTCGGGGCCTGGCTACATCCTGGGCTTTGTTCAAGGGTGTTTCCATCCAGGATATCTGTGCGGCGGCGAGCTGGTCTTCGTCACTCACTTTTGTCCGCTTTTACAGACTGGACGTCTCCGCTCCAAGCGTGGCCCGAGCAGTGCTGGGCACCTTGTTGAGTCGGGACTCCACCTGTTAAATTCTGGTTGATCGGTGATCTTCGAGATAAGCTCGTCTGGCAATACAGGAGCTACAATATCCCATAGTGAGACATCGAAAGGAGTGTTATGAATGAGAACTATAGGTTACTTACGTAACCCCAGTACTCAGAGTAACATGAAGTGAGATGTCTCACCAGGCCCTCCTTGCTATGGTGAAGCGAGAAGAGGTGCTTATTTTGAATGACGCATGCGTCGTGGCGCAGGCTACTTATAGGGGGTGATTTCCCCTGACGTTGACGTCAAGTATCACCGGCCAATCAGGATTGGCGTAATGAGATTGATGCTTCTGTTTGCTCCGCGATGAGGCGCATCCCATAGTGAGACATCTCACTTCATGTTACTCTGAGACCTGGGATTACGTAAGTAACCTATAGTTTCAAGCTTCAACACAGCGTTACCTGAAATGAATGGCGCCAACTCATTTCTAATATGCAAAAAGACAAACAAATGCGTCTATGATGTATTTTCGATCAGACGAGATCTCTCTCCCCGGTCTGCGTGCGAGGGGGCGGGGCAGTTTACACACACGCAGCTGCTACATGCAGCGGAGCACTCTGCGGAGGTGGCGGAGAGAACGCGCTCCGAGGTGTGGTTAAACTTTACCCGTCTCAACGTGGAGAATGCTCGTTGCCAAAAGTGCAATAAGAGTTTAGCTTTTGTCTAAACATTTATCAAAAGTGCAGCACATTCAGACAGAGGAATGCACCGTTTTCGACTGTCTAGCAGCTCTGTAGCCCCATCCACGAGTAACGTTTCCACGTCAGGTGTCATGTATGCTAGCAGCAACACACAGAGTTCACTAAATTATACAAACATGGGTTAATGATTAGAGGTAACTGAGTATTTTATTTTGTTGGGCTAGAGTCTTTCCCACGCTGTTTTCCGGGAATAATAGTCAAAGCCGTCAGGTGCAGCATAGGCAAGACGAGAAGATTTGTCATAACTTTAACGAAAACGTCTGCTACCACCCATATCGTACATTCCTCCACATCTGCAGTCCTGCAAGGACGCTCATCTGAGGTCTGTATGCCCCAGGCGCAACCGCAGCTTTGCCAGTACCTCGCGCCAGGAACCACATGGCAAATAATCTTTCAAACCAATACGTCCGGGATGCCCCGGACGTACGGGGGCATCCCGGGGGCATCCCGTACGTCCGGGAAGCCCTGTACGTCCAGGAAGGATGCCCGGGAGGCATCAGTCGCTTAAATTCTCACATGTATTAACCTCTCCTTTCCATCCATAGATTCCACTGCATCCCACAAGGTAAGATTCTTCACATTCAGTACTTCATACTTCATTCTTTTGGGGGTTCATCGGAAACGGTTCTTCCCTTCCCGATTGATATCCTACAAAACCTGGGCCTAATCGCCAAAACAACATTTCATTCACTTGTTATAAACTGTCATCATTATGTTTCATTTATATAATGTGACCGATAATAAATATGTATTCCATACATCACGTCTCTCCTGATTGAAATGAAGCTTAGCGCAAGTTCAGACAGGAAGACCTAACACTCCTTATTGCTCGTCATGGCAATACTTGCTCCCTGCATCTAAATGACAGGGAGCGCCACTCCTCAGCTAACCTATCACGCCCCTCCATTTACAAGCCTAATGATCGCACCTGTTAATCCCTCTATATATGCTCTCCCCTGTTCTATCAGCTGTTTTCCAGGTGTCAACGCGCAAGCCTCCTCCACCCCTTCGCCTCCTGCTTTCAACTCCATGCATGCACACACATGCATTTCCAAACATTTGGACTACCTATGTTGCAAATGTATTATCTTTTCAATTTACACACGGCATCTATTGCACGTCTGTCCGTCCTGGGAGAGGGATCCCTCCTCTGTTGCTCTCCCTGAGGTTTCTCCCATTTTTCCCTTTAAACTGGGTTTTCTTCTGAAGTTTTTCCTTGTACGATGTGAGGGTCTAAGGACAGAGGGTGTCGTATTGTCATACTGATATTCTGTACACACTGTGAAGACCACTGAGACAAATGTAACATTCGTGATATTGGGCTATATGACTAAACATTGATTGATTGATTGAACTCAGGACCAAGCTTAACCTTCTCCCTTCCAACCGGACCTAACCACTTATCACCACCACCAGTGTCTAGACCCAGGGGGGTTCATCGGAAACGGTTCTTCCCTTCCCGATTGATATCCTACAAAACCTGGGCCTAATCGCCAAAACAACATTTCATTCACTTGTTATAAACTGTCATCATTATGTTTCATTTATATAATGTGACCGATAATAAATATGTATTCCATACATCACGTCTCTCCTGATTGAAGTAAGTAATTAGACCAGAGACCAGGTGGTTTGAATAGAGCAGCCGGCAATTTACTGACGAAATAGACAAATAGACAAAACATTAAACATAGACAATGAATATTTTCTGCAGTATAATCAGAGGTAAGTATTTCACCTTTCCCTTGTTTTCTGATTTCTGTGACTTAGTAAATGGTATCCATATAGGATGAACAAAATAAAATAGCCTATTTTATTTTAGACCGGTCTACTAAGTATTATTTATAGATTTTTCCTATTTTAATCTTTTCAATATCCTGAGTTAACTCTTTTTCTTTTCCCTTTTCACAGGTAAAATATATCTAATTCAATGAAAAAAAACACAATTGTACCATCAATGAAATCAAATGACAAATGAAAACCTAGAGTACAATATATAGTGTCTCTTTAAATCCAGGTACAACTTAAATCCAGTTCCAACCTTATAATTTCTTCAATACTCTTACCACTCTGGCAGTGAGTTCAGCTATTGTCTCTTGATCAACCAGCAAGTCCTCTCACTGGCGCGAAGATCAAAGCAGTCCGTGGGTCTGGCTCGCCATCTGGTATCAGAACACATGTGTGTGTTGTCCTCTCACTCGCGATCAACTTTTTTATCCAGTCCAAAAAAACCTGACCAGTACGACAGGTCATGAAAGAATATAAATATAATATAGACTAACAATATAAATTATATAATTACATTTTCAAAACTACTGCAAACTTAGCTCTTTTGTCAATACAGCTTATAATGGGGCTCAAAATGGCAGCTTTACTCTCCTCTACACGTGTCATTTATCCTGTTCACACAAAATAACACATATTTCCCCTTGTAAAATACACATTAAAGCCACATAGTTTCAGCCAAACAAAATAACAAATACATGACATTGCAAGCCATGTTCATAGCTTCCCTTACAGTTCAACAACATGAAATGCTAACAATGAAGCTAACATTAAATCACTCATACAAAACTTTTCTATGAAAAGGTTTGACTCACCAAAACACCGTTATTATATTTTTAAAGGGATTGTTCAATGTTACCAATGTGTATTGTTTTAGAAGTCTATATTGTCAGGACTCTTTGTGTTTCTAATTTAGGTTGTATGAGTGAATCTGTTATGACTTCAGTAAGGCTCTGAAATAAAGACTGTACTATCATAGCTAATGGATTTCCCAGCTCAGGGTAAGTCAGTCTTTTAGGGGTATTTCTGTCTCTGATGGATCTTCTGAGGGTTTCTTTCTCCATTTCCGTTTCAGATTGATTGATATTGCTTTCATTTTCATTCTTCTCCGGAGTTGCTTGAGTTGGTGAATGGACACTCAGGACCTGTTCAGGTAGGTATGCTGGTTTCTGTCCAGCAGGTGGACTGTTTCCACAGGGATCAGGTAGGTTGCTTTCTGCAGGGTCTTTAGCAGATAAGTCACAATCAGAGGTTTCCACAGGCCCGTCTTCAGGGAAAGCTTCGGCTACATCTGAAGATTTTTGCTCAATAGTAGATACCATTTCAAGAGGTTCTTGTTCAATTTCACTAAGGGGCTGTTCTGTAGTTTCGGAGATGTTATTGAAATCTACAGCCTCCACACTTAGGTATCTGTGACCATCGTGATAATATTCATCTGGGTCAGATTGGGATTCGTTCTCATTAGCTCCATCAGAGCTTTCTTGTCTTGGTTGCTGTCGAGTTCTTGGCCGTCTTGGGGGCCCTTGTGTGTTAGTTCCATCTTCCACTGGGGTTAAAGGAAGGAAACCACATGGCAGCAAAAGGTCACGGTGTAGGGTTCTTTGTGGACCTTTTCCATTTTCAGGCCTCACAACATATACTGGAACGTCTCCAGATTGTCTTAGGACGATGTAAACGTCTGTCTCCCATTTGTCCGCTAGCTTATGCTTACCCCTAAGGCGAATGTTTCTGACCAAGACTCTGTCACTTTCTTTTAGAGTAGATTCAACGACACGTTTATCGAATCTTGTTTTGTTGCGATCTGCTACTTTCTTTGAATTTTCAGAAGCAACTCTGTAGCTTATTTCAAGATGGGATCTCAGGTTTTGAACATACTGAGAGTGTGAACCTGGTTGGTGATGAACAGGTAAGCCAAATGCCAGATCGACTGGCAATCTAGGCTGTCGCCCAAACATTAGCTCGTAAGGGCTAAACCCAGTCACGTCACTTTTAGTACAGTTATAGGCGTGTACTAAAGGTCTGACGTGTTCTCGCCAATGGCACTTCTTTTGATTCTCAAGAGTTCCCAGCATGTTAAGTAGGGTTCTGTTGAAACGTTCAACATGATTGCCCCTTGGATGATATGGAGTAGTCCTGATTTTCTGGGTACCAATGAGCTCACACAGTTCTTTTATTGTTCGAGACTCAAAGTCCCGACCTTGATCACTGTGAAGTCTTTCAGGGATGCCATAGTGCACAAAGAAGTGTTCCCATAAGCACTTAGCTACAGTTTGCGCTTTCTGATTTGTGGTTGGGATGGCTACTGCGTACTTAGTAAAATGGTCTGTGATGACCAGAATATCTTTGGTGTTACTCGAGTCTGGTTCTACAGAGAGGAAATCCATACACACAAGTTCAAGTGGCCTTGTAGCAGTGATGTTCACAAGTGGTGCTGCTCTTTCAGGTAAAGACTTCCGTTGTACACAACGGTTACAAGTTTAAATGTTTTGCTCCACATCGGCTGACATTTTAGGCCAATAGAAACGCGCTCTGACCAGGTCCAGAGTACGTTCAATGCCCATGAGGCCAAGGTCGTCATGAAGGCTCTTTAGTACAGAGGGCCTCAGCTCCTCCGGCAGTACAAGTTGATAAGACATGCGTGCACCTTCTTGTCTTCTGCGGTACAATATACCATTTATTAGTTCGAGTCGGTTCCATTCCCTCAACATCAGGCAGATTTCAGGAAGTTCTTTTCTGATAGAGGGTTGGGGTTTTTCTCCAGACTCTATTTGGTGGATTACTTCCCTGATGCAGGTATCAGCTTTCTGCTTTTCAACCAGCTCAGCAACGGTGAGATGAGGAATGACAGGTAAGCCACCAAACTGTTCCTCAGCTTCATAGCTTGCTGATTTTGTGCTAGAGATAGGACTAAGGTGGTACCAGACAATTCCTCTGCATGTTCACCATTGATGGTGTTATGGACAAGGTGCTTATCACAAATGGCCTTGACTGTGCTCTCAGCAATCAAGCATGACTCTTCATTTTCAGACAAGTGCCTTTGAGAAAATTGCCGTATCCTCTCCATCTCTTTTTCTGAGATATGATCATCTGCCAATCCACTGTGTGGCCTTCTAGACAACCCATCTGCGTCCTGATTCTGCTTTCCTGCTCTGTATTGCAGTTGGAAGTCGAAAGTTGACAGAGCGGCTAGCCATCTGTAGCTTGTGGCATCAAGCTTGGCAGAAGTGAGGACGTAGGTCAATGGATTGCTGTCAGTAACAGCTAGGAATGGGCTTCCATACAAATAGTCTTGGAGTTTTTCTGTGACTGCCCATTTAAGGGCAAGGAACTCCAATTTGTGTGCTGGGTATCTGGCTTCACAAGGTGATAAGCCACGACTCGCATATGCAATGACACGTTTCTGTCCTTGCTGTTCCTGGTACAGGACAGCACCTAGTCCTATCGTGCTTGCATCTGTGTGTAGGACGTAGGGTGACTTGGGATCAGCAAAACTAAGGATTGGAGCTGTTGTTAACTTGTCAATGATAGTTTCAAATGCAGCTTGGCATTCTGTTGTCCATCTATCACCAAATACCTCTTTAGGATTGTGATATTTCTCTGTTTTCACATTGGGCTTCTGATTTTGACCACACAATCCCAAAAAGGTTCTTAGCTCCTTCAAGTTGTTTGGTTTTGGCCAGGTTTTGAGTGAGGCGATCTTTTCAGGGTCTGTTTCAATGCCTTTTTCTGACACAATGTGGCCCAGATATTTGACAGTCGTCTCGAAGAATTTACACTTCTCAGGAGACAACTTCAGGCCATACTCTCTCAACCTTGTGACTACATTTAATAACCTTTCTTCATGTTCTTCAAGTGTTGACGAGAAGACAATGACGTCATCAATGAAAACAAGGGCTTGTTTGAGATTCAAATCTCCCATGCAACGCTCCATGAGCCTCTGAAACGTGCTAGGGGCATTTGTTATCCCTTGAGGCATTCTGTTGAATTCAAAGAATCCAAGTGGGCAGACAAATGCAGTTTTTTGCTTGTCTGACTCTTCCACCTCGATTTGGTAAAAGCCAGACTTTAGATCCAATACTGAGAACCACTTGGACCCGTTCAACACTGAAAAGGACTCTTCCAGGTTTGGCAAGGCATATGAATCCTTCACTGTTTGGAGGTTGAGTTTTCTGTAGTAGATACAGAGTCGGACATCACCGTTCTTCTTTCTGACAACCACAATCGGTGAGGAGAAGGGGGATTCTGATTCACGAATGATTTCAGCACTGAGAAGTTCCTGGAGATGCTTACGCACAGCTTCGATGTCTTGTGGGTGTATGGGTCACGCTTTGTGTTTGAATGTGGTTTCGTCACTGAGCTTTATATGGTGTTTTAATTTGTCAGTGCGCCCAAAGTCGAGATCATGCTGTGCAAAAACATCTGACATCGAGTTAAGTTTTTCGGTTATGAGTTCTTTCCATTCATTGGGAACTGAGGACTCTCCAAAGTCAAATATTTTCTTTGGTTTTTGGTCAGGTTTTGTTTGAGTATCTGAGTTGTTGTGAGTGACAGGCTGGACACTTTGAATGGCATTGACTTCAGCTATCACGCTCTTTGGGGAGATAGTGATATCGTGGTCAGATTAATTTTTGAGGATCACTGGTACACAACGAGGTAGTTTGGGTGGGAGACTTGCTAACCCATTTGTGACCATTATGCCACCTGGCAAAGAGGATGTTTTTGATGATTCGATCACCACTCACTTTCCTGCATTGGGTATTTTGCAGCTGACTGATCCTTCCACCACCTTGGTCTGACCAGGGCCAAGAGTCTCGGGGTCTTTTCCAGACAGTCTCACAACTCCTAGGCTGGAGTCCACTTCCTGTCTTTGTCTCAGTTCGAGGGTTTGGAGAAGCACTCTGTACTCATAGGGCAATGACTGGGAGTTCTGAAGTGCAGCACTTGTGTACAACTCATAAAGAGTGTCAAGGGTGTTAGTGCCTATCAAAACTGTTGACAGGGTTGACTGCATGTCAGGGACGATCAAGGCTAAAGTGGGCACTTCAAAGTCAAGGCCAAGGGAACTCCTAGGGAATGTGATATTAACTTCAACATATCCCAAATAGGGGACATCTTGGCCATTAGCGGCTTCTACTTCAAGTAGGTTGTTTAAAGACTCAATAGGTAAGTTGGATAGATTCTGTTCGTAGAATTATTTGGGAATGGTGGTTACTTGCGAACCTGTGTCTAACAAACAGTTACAGTCTTTCTCAGCAATTGTCACATGTGCATTAGTTTTAGCTCCAATGAGCCCTTTTGGTATGGTTATTGCTCTCTGTTTCGAGTTAGAAAATGCTAACCATTTACGTTGCTAGGCAGCAGCTGTGTGTCTGTGCTGCGCGCGGCGGTAGATTTGAATTACACCGGGCAGCGGCACACTGTGAACTGTCAGGAAGACTCGGGTCTAACTCATGGTCTAACTAACCTTATTTAACAGAAAATAAAATGGTAACAACAGGGCTTGGGAGCAGTGGTCCCACTCACGTTAACCGAATACCCCCCCGTCAGCGCGAGTAAGTGATAAATTGTGCACTCGACAGATAATAATGGATTATGACGGAAATGTTACGATCCTGTCCGTCAAAATTACTGACAACGAAAAAGTCTAAAGCCACCACTGCTTGGGAGAAAGAAACGATGTGATATTTGGGCCCTTTTTCGCTACAATGAGGCGGAGAAAAAAAGCGAATGCATTGTTTTATCAGAAGGGAAGCAATGTGGCCATAACACAGCTGGTAAAACCACCACAAACCTGAGCAGATACTCTCTGCAAAGCTGCTTTCTAATCAACCTGTGTTTTTCATCAAATAAGGACAAGATATAATCTTATTGTGAAATACGTTTGACTAAAATGACAAATTATTGGTTTTGGCTAGACTACTTTGACTGAAATGTTCTATATAATCTGATGACTAAAAAAGACTCAACAGTTTTCATTGACAAAAAGTAGACTAAAATAATTAGTTTTCTTTGACTAAAATAAGACTAAAATGCTCAGACTTTTAGTCGACTAAATCTTGACTAAAATGTTTACTGTTTTAGTCGACTAAAATAAGACTAAAATGCTCAGACTTTTAGTCGACTAAAACTTGACTAAATAAAAACAGGATGAAGGTGACTAAATATGACTAAAACTAAAAAGAACATTTCACACAGGACTAAGACTAAAACTAAATAAAAAAAATAGCTGACGAAATGAACACTACTTCCCCATAGTGGCTGGTGTTAGTTTAAATAATCTGATGGTGAATGACCATTTTTCATCTCCCATTCCATCTGTTTCTCTTTCAACCGTTTCCTTTTGAAGGCTACGAGAGAGGGGTTTGCTTCAGCCTCACACTGGGGCTTTATGTGTCCGTCTTCGCCACACCTGAAACAGTACCAGGGTTTTGGCTGTGTACTATGGCTGTTATTATTGTTATCATGGATGCTGGGCAGTGTTTTCTTCTGTTTAGTCCTGTCAGTTGAAGATTTAGTAGTGGCATCTGCTTTCTTTGAGCTGGTTTTGTCATCTTTGAGTATAATCTGTGTCAGCTGAGACTGCAAATGAGCTATTTATTTTTTCAGGTCTTCCATTTCAGATCTTGACTCATTGTGTCTTTGTGGTGATGAGTTGCATTCTCCTGTGCACTCAGAAGAAGCAGCTTGGAAGTGTGAGGACACCTTCTGTCTTGATACACCGAAGTATTGTTTCATTCGGCATTCTTTAGAGTTGCGTTTGTCTTCCCCAGTGCGAAGCAGCAAGAGGAGCTCTGCAAAAGTAGGTGGAGTTTGCTTCTTTTGTTCTAATTTCAGCTCTGAAATTAGAGAATTATCCCAGCAGCCTCTACAAAATTGTTTCAGGAGCTGGCTGTCCAGATCAGTTGCTTTTACTCCACCTCTCCTGAGGGTGGTGTTCAGCATTACTTGTAGTCGTTGAAGGTAGGCGGAAGATTTCTCGCCGTTGTTTTGTAGTGTGTTTTGAAACATGGCATAGAGGTCGTCTCCATCTTCAACTGTGCCATAGGCTGAGACTAGAATGTTCAAATAGAGTGATGGGGATGAGTTAGGATTTAGATGTTTCACTATGTCAACTGCAGGTGACAAGAGGCTTTCTAGTATTCTTCGTGATTTGTGAAGATCTGACTGTTGAGCATCTCTCAATAGGAAATCTGCGTTAGAGCGCCAAGTCTCATAGTCAACTTCGTTGTTTGGACGGGGGCAGCGTCCAGAGAAGGGTCGGAGTCTTAATGAAGCATGCATTTGTGCTGTAGAGTCTTCACGCTTGACAATATGTTCAATAACAACCTTCTGCAGATCAGATGGATAGAGATAAGTGAAGCTCAGTGTAGGCTGAGTCTTTTCTTTGGTGTGTTGTTGAGATGATGCTAACCTGGGCTCAGGGATATGAACACTTTGTGGAGGAAGAACACTAGGCTGTGGACTCACCTGTGTTACAATGTTGAAACGTTCCTCACGGTTTGTTTCAGCATCATCATGTTGACTCTCACGATCCTCTTGTTCAATAGCTTGACTGATGTGATGGAGCTCCTTTCTCAGCACCTCTGCAAGGTCTTTGCCACTGTGCTTTGCAATTTTCTTCAATTCCTCAAGGTACATTTGTGTAGTGGATTGGCCAACTGTAGAAATGTACACACCTGCTAAGGCTTTGATATCAAAAGCAACATCTGTCTGAGTCTTGCTTGCAAGTATGTATGGCAAAAATGTCCAACAGTGACTGTACAGCTGTGCCATATGTAAACTCTATAATCATTTGCAGGCTGGATCCAGCCTGGGGCAGGTTTACTGGGATTCTTCTCTCAATCGAGCCATATTGGTTTAAGAAGTCATAAAGCTCTTCGTCTGTCTTTGTGTCTGTTAGGCCACTAACTAAGAGCGAGTTAGGTATTTTGACGCCTAATGCCTGAATTTCATCCATATTGATGAAAAGGCTTCTATCTGGTCTCTGATCGCTAATCTTAAATCTGTTTTATTTGTATCCACTCCTGGCTGGCTCGCCAATTTGTAACACTTCTTATTTTGGGCTTCTATCTGACTAGAAGGATTCTGGGTTCTACTAGAGTGGATAGACAAGTAAGTAATTAGACCAGAGACCAGGTGGTTTGAATAGAGAAGCCGGTAATTTACTGACGAAATAGACAAAACATTAAACATAGACAATGAATATTTTCTGCAGTATAATCAGAGGTAAGTATTTCACCTTTCCCTTGTTTTCTGATTTCTGTGACTTAGTAAATGGTATCCATATAGGATGAACAAAATAAAATAGCCTATTTTATTTTAGACCTGTCTACTAAGTATTATTTATAGATTTTTCCTATTTTAATCTCTTCAATATCCTGAGTTAACTCTTTTTCTTTTCCCTTTTCACAGGTAAAATATATCTAATTCAATGAAAAAAACACAATTGTACCATCAATGAAATCAAATGACAAATTAAAACCTAGAGTACAATATATAGTGTCTCTTTAAATCCAGGTACAACTTAAATCCAGTTCCAACCTTATAATTTCTTCAATACTCTTACCACTCTGGCAGTGAGTTCAGCTATAGAGAGGCAAAGTCCCTCCCTTTCCGGGAGCCTCCATGGGACCCCGGAAGTGTAAAATTATACATTGAAGTCAATGGAGAGAGAAAGGTTATCTTTTGATCCCGTTTGAATTGTGCCACGAATGACACATATGATGTTTGTCAATTTTAAAGAATATTTTGCAAGTCAAAAAAATAAAAATGTGTCGTAAAACTGTGAAGTTACACATTTTTTTGTGTGAAACCTCTCAGTGAACTACAGGTCTCTGGTCTCGCACAATACGCGTCACCATCACAAAGACGGCCGTCACGTTAGCAAATTTCACCTGTTTCTTTCAGAATGAGAATAAAAGTATAAAACGAGGTGACTACAAGTCTGGACACGTTGAGAGCTGTACATACACGAAAGGGGAGTTAGTCGGTTCTGTAAGAGCAGCGGGACCGGCTTTACAAGGTTTCGGTGAGTAATATGAGTGCAATGTGTAACGTTAATGTCAGCTAGCTAACATTAGCTAACAAGGTACACTAACGTGTTTTGTTTTAGTAACTAGTTTTCTCCTTAAGAACTTCGTGGTCTCTGTGTATGCTGTGGATTACATTAGTGTTCACAAGAACAAGGTACACTCCCGTGTTTTGTTTTAGTTGCTCTTCAGATTGAAGCGGCCAGTTTTATATCGACTATACAGTATAGTCTATACTGTATGTGTGATCTCCTTTTACATCTCGTTGTGTCATTTGAGTTTATTTGCTGTGTGTGTAGATTCAAGGATTTTGGTGACATGAACATGACCATCGCGGAGGCAGTCCAGTTACCATCCTTCTGTCTCCGTGAGGAGGGTGGGTCATATATTCTCAAGGAGAATCACCCATACTGGCACCAGTCCAGCTGCACATCACAGACCGGAGTCTCTGCTACTTTGTTGTGTGGACCACGAAGGAGGCGATCATCATCCTCATCCCCAAAGACCCTGCATGACATGGAAATCTCCTCCTCCTGGAAAAATTCTACACCCAGCATATGCTCCCTGTGTTGGCCAGTAGAGAGGAGCACATTTAAATAAACATACTCTTAACACCCTCGGACTCTGCGTTGTGTTCCGTATGTGTGATGGGGTGTTATGCAGAGGGGAGGAAAACAGGACAAAGCAGATTGGGATTGTGGTGGAGATGCTGAGCAGTTATTTCATTGTTGCATGTAATTATTATTATACTGCGTGCGTGCTTCTTAGTTATTCCATCTTTTGCTGTAACATGGATCTGTATGTAACTCTATATTTACTTGTTATCTACCACACTCCCTTCTACATCATACACCATCATTATACATGATGGTGTATATAGGATATATATATTTGTATACATATCTGTAAATTGTATAATTTTATTTAAACGTCTTTGATCTCTCTGTCTATAAACACAAACTGAGTAAGATTGACAATAAAGTTGACTTTGAAAAATATATATATTCTTTATGAAAATAGTTGCCTGTTGGCGAAATGAATCCAAATTAAACGTTGGACTGAACTACAACTACGCCTTTAAATCTCTACGGACTGTTCTTCAGTGGGATGGCAAGTTCCTATCTTTAAACATGTATTAGTTTTTTCTCAACAGATTTGATTTTCTGAAGTTAATTTAACTTTGCCGACCATGTAAGGTCATTATTAAAAAGGTACAATCAATTTGTTTAGGGTTGAATAAAATAATGATAAACATTTCATTTGGATAATTTACTGACAGAATAAGAAACTCAATGATGCTCTACTCACCTGTTCCTTTTTATAAAGTGAAACAGTTGAAACGATAGATTTTAGTAAACTTAAAAACAACCTTCTCCAAAAGCTATCAAGGAATATACCGAATACTTGTTTTAGAACTTTATTTTTATATAAATAGTTTGAATGATCCATAATTGACAGAAGCTTGTGTTTACACTGACCTGTTACTCATATATTAATGTATTTGTAACTTCTTTAAACCACTACCTCACTAATTTCTTTCATTCATCACGGTTCAGTAAACTAAGTGATACATGAACCAGTTTAATAATTATAATAACGTAGGATTGCAACTCTTTGAAACGGTAGGTGGCTCTTAAAAGAGCCGTTGTGTTTGGGTGTGCTGGTCTCAGGTCAGTCTAAGCCCTCTCTCCGCGGATGCGGCGGGCCAGCTGGATGTCCTTGGGCATGATGGCGACCCTCTTTGCTTGGTTCATCTTACTGGGGGGCAGCTACATGGATGTCGGTGCAGTCCACAATCATTGTGCAGTTGAAGGCAGAATGGATGAAGGCAGAATGAATTTATTATTGACTCCGAATGAAACACAACTTCATGTCATACAATACATTGACTTTATTTGTAATTGTGTAAAAAAATATGAGCATTGATTAGCAAGCAGGACCTGCAGGAACAGAGCACGGTGATGGATGGAGCTGGGAAGAGAGAAGAATAAAGAAAACAGATCAACTTCATTTTCGGATATTAAAAATTCAATTTCAAAACAAGTTGCCGCTCCTACAGTTTTCTAGTACGTAAAGATGATTTCACATGACCTATGCAAAATATCACACTCAATACATGTGTGTCTCTGGGGGGTGCATTGTGCCTTTGATGTATATAAATAATATACCATCACCAAATACTATTACGTACAGTGGAAATCAGGTTGCCAGAGCAGGTCAGTGTGCATGTTCCTCAGGGTCTCAGCAGTTACAGGTGAGGTAAAGAAAATAAAAGAGAAAAAGGTCAGTAACAACACTTTAAAGTAACAACACTTTGAATAATTATCTCTTTTAATAATGTTCTCTCAGTAATCACTCAACTACTGTCTTTCCAACAAACAGATTGACTCACTATCATCACAATGAAACACGTCCAGAAGAATGGACCACAGATGGAAATGAGCTATTAGCTATAATCTGGCATATTGCATCTCTTCTCTTTGCTGAGATTAATGTTTTTGTATGCATGGTCCTTCTATAAATAAATGTCATGCAAAGCTGCCTGTCTGCCTTCCTTCGACTCTCCCTGAACTGCCTGATCTTTTAATGTTCAATGTTAACCATTTGAGCAGATAGCATTAAGTAGAAAAGATTGCAGATGCTAATGTGCCGTTAGCCTACCTCCCGCCCCCTTAGCACCTGGTGGAGGGGGCGATAGGCTACTCTTCAAATGTTTCACAAAATACTTAGCATCATGACTACTCTTACTGTTTAACATTTGGGTTTACTTCATGTTAAGGCTAATACAAATGACAAGGCTAAGTAATGTGATGCTAACTAATGTGCTCACTACTAGCTATGTAGCTAACTTGACTATGTTCCATGCAAAACATGTGTATTACCCAGGTATTACCTGATATGTCTGATCCAACGACTCCTGGTCCTTTCATCAGACGGGAAGCGATAGAACGAGCAAAGTGGTATGATCACTTATGTGATTACAACCTGGTACAAAGCACACAGGAATCTTGTAAAAGTGAATTTATTTTTAGCAATCTCTTATTTATTGGAGGGAATAAATCAGTTATGAGATCTTCTTCTTCTTCTTCGCTTTAATTACGAGTCGCAACCACTTGGAGCATTATCGCCTGTGACATCACTTACGCGAGCCAGAATGGGATTTGGGATTTGTAGTCTTTGTAGTCGCGTATTTTTCATAGTCTTATATTTCAACAGTTTTACGACAAAATGTGACTTTTTAGACATGGAACTTATTTTTTAAGATTGACAAACATCATATGTGTAGTTCGTGGCACAATTCAAACGGGATCAAAAGATAAGTTTTCTCTCTCCATTGAATTCAATGTAAATTTTTCGCTTCCGGGGTCCCATGGGCCGGAAGTAGATGGGCGTGACTTCGCCTCTCTATTGTCTCTTGATCAACCAGCAAGTCCTCTCACTGGCGCGAAGATCAAAGCAGTCTGTGGGTCTGGCTCGCCATCTTGTATCAGAGCGAGTGTGTGTGTTGTCCTCTCACTCGCGATCAACTTTTTTATCCAGTCCAAAAAAACCTGACCTGTACGACAGGTCATGAAAGAATATAAATATAATATAGACTAACAATATAAATTATATAATTACATTTTCAAAACTACTGCAAACTTAGCTCTTTTGTCAATACAGCTTATAATGGGGCTCAAAATGGCAGCTTTACTCTCCTCTACACGTGTCATTTATCCTGTTCACACAAAATAACACATATTTCCCCTTGTAAAATACACATTAAAGCCACGTAGTTTCAGCCAAACAAAATAATAAATACATGACATTGCAAGCCATGTTCATAGCTTCCCTTACAGTTCAACAACATGAAATGCTAACAATGAAGCTAACATTAAATCACTCATATAAAAACTTTTCTATGAAAAGGTTTGACTCACCAAAACACCGTTGGTTAAAGTTCTATACCGTCTCCTGGGTTTCCCGACCGCGTGGATGGTATTTTTATCTTTTTTAAATCAACTTTGAATCACTTATAATTTACTCCGCTCGTCTCATCTGCGTCTTGCTCCATTTTCTCCCTGCTACGCTGCGCGTGCCTGGTGGTGAGCAGAGATCCCTTAGGAACAGTACCTTGTAATTTGTCATACTACTTTTATTTATTATATTTTTAAAGGGATTGGTCAATGTTATCATTGACCAATTTTAAACGTGTATCTTTTAATGAAATCACTTTTGAATGACTTTATGATTACTATGTTTTAATGTGGGTTACATGTGCAATATACTTTATATACATATGCCATCTTTAATAACTGTAATATATACCGGGCTGCTAAATCCTAAGAACTGCTACAGGATTTGATTTGTAGATTTGATTTGTTTTTGATCTGTATTTTTGAAAATTATGTAATTTTTTTAGTTTTTATCTTTTTTTAGCATATTGTTTATTATATTATAACTTAGTACTTTTTTTAACGCATGTAAGATATGCAACACTAAGCTGTCTGTGGCTCTTTCCTGCTGTAACGCTGCAAATTTCCCCTCTGTGGGACTAATAAAGGTGTCAGGATTCTGATTCTGATTCTGATATTGATCACCTGCCCTTTATCTTTTAGACCCACCATTAAACAAGAAGTATTTGCCATTCTTCCAGAACAGGTTTTCAAGACTTTTTCTGGCTTTTGGCATTAAACTGTTCTATTTAGATCTGATGAAGTCTGCATTTTATTTCATAACCTCATATTGTTTTTCTCAGGCTATTGTATAGTGATATGGAAAGTGTGTGGTGTAACAAGTCCTGTGGATTGTGGATATTATTCAGATTATGACACCCGTGTTATTGTTCACACTGACCTGGCAACATGAGTCACTTCCTCCATCTGCCAGTAAATGGCTACCATGTGATACCAGACTGGGAACGCCTCTTTCTGCCTCAGGTTACACTGCGCCGCCCTGTGGTAAAATAAGCTGTCATGAGGATGAACATAATCCTGATGAGACACACGCACAAATAGGCCGATTGAAATTGTTTGGCACCATTTATTTCCGGAACCTGTGCACTTTTATAGTGCTTATATATTTTAAAGGCAATATTAAACTGCATAGGTAATGATAACAAGTTGAAACTGTAATTTCCCTGTCTTGTTGTGACGTGCCTAAACCTGAATAGTGAGTGTGTCTGGAACTCTTGGTACTGACATTGGGTTTTAGTGGTAAGACATTCTTGTGTTTAGTACTGCTGGGAAATACACAACGGATAAAATACTTGGGATACCTTTATTTATTTATTAGATTGTGACTACTTGGGACCCCTTCTCAAATACATATGTCTAAAAGCAGCTAAGAGTGATGTTTCTTTACTCAGACAGTTTCATCTGAATATTCATATACACATTTGTGTGTGTGTAAGGAATAGTTCAACATTTGGGGAGATATGCTAATTCACTGTTATGGAGCAGCCACTAAGATGAATTTATCCCAAAGACTGGATGAAGGGGAAAACAGCTAGCATGAGTCTGTGAAAAAGCTCACAGAATCTACCAATGACCTCATTAATGTACATGTTATCTTGTTTGTCATATCCGTGCTGGTGAGAAAGATTATTCTTTGTATTTCTGCTCATTTAGTTATTTTCCCTATTAGTCAAGGGAGTGTTAGACCGTTTATAAATGTCTGTACATGTTTCTACTTAACAACTGAAAAAAAGATGTGTAAAAGTGAAATATAAAAAAAAGAAATTAAAAAAGATTGCTGAATCAAAAATAATATTCAACCTGAACAATTATTTCAAATACTTTTGATATACTTTGATATTTTAATACTTTTTTGTTTGAATATTTAATTGTATTTTTCAAGGTTCAGGATAAAAACTTGAACTTTCAAATACATTTAATTTTTTTCAAAACATTTGGCCCTGATGTTGCTCCACAGTTAACATAGTAGGTCTTGAAGAGAGTTAAATTAACATATTATAGCAGGAAGTTTAATACAGTGTAATTTTTGGTATATTCATTTTAATGTCTCCTGATATATAAGAAGTGTGTTTTTATATATTCATGTGTGTACTTAATTACTTTGTATTTAATAGTAGCAGTTTATATGAACAAAAAGCTGGAGAGATGAGAAGTGAAAACTTCCCTGTCAGGAGAAAGGGACAGAGAGGAAATACCCTTATATAGACATATGCTATAGGCAGCAGAGAGAAGGGTGCGTGTTGCAGTAAGCCATGGTCTGTATAATAACTGCTCAATTATACTGGTGCTTGTGTTTTTATTGATTTCTTTCTGTTTCATTCTTTCATGTTGTGAGTACTAAATTGCCACAACTTTGTGCAGTAGGTGGCTTAAATGTGTTTAAATTACTGATGTGAAATAAGGAGCAGGTTGGCATGACAGGAGACTGGGGATGTGGGGAGAGGACACATTCTTATCTAAACACAGAATGCCAAGTAGCTAGAACATACATGTCTAAAATATATGTGTGTGTTTAATTACTTTGTATCAATAATAATAGGGAGTTGGAAATATGAGGAGTAAAACCATTATTTAGAGTAAAATGTGAGCAGGAGAATGCCCTTATTTGAAGATAGCTCAGATCTCTGAAATGAGTGTGCGTTCTCTGTATATGTTATGTAGTGTCCGGGCAGGACACCCAATGTGTCTGTGTTACCTTAAATGGTAAAAGAAGGAAAATGAGTGTGCGTGACACAACCTAAGGGGAAATGAGTGTGCGTTCTCTATAGAAGCTGAGATTCTACTATTTTACTGCTTGAGAGCAGAGGTAATGTTTTCCTCGTTATTATTGATATTAAAGTAGTAGCCTACATATATTGTTTGTATTAGTCAACTATAACAAAAGTATGTGAAACTGTGTGTACATTGAACTAAGGGGGAGGGGGGGGGGCCGCAGAGAGGGAAGTCTCTGCAAAATGTGTGGGTGTGTGAAAGTACACCCAATGCGTCTGTTTTACCTTAAATGGTAAAAGACTCTTGTTTCTGTGGGTCCTCTGCTGGCACGCGCTGATTCGCTGCGACACAGCATCTTTTGCATCTCCCAATGAGATGACCTGAAAAGATACCCAGCTGACCCAAGATTATTGTTTAACCCTCGTCCTGGTTGTTTTGAGTTTTCCTTCTTTTAAAGCAAACTCATATAGGATCGACGCGGAGCAGAGATATCTACTCCAACAATTTCGGCGCGGAGCAGAGATATAATCTCCAAAAATGTGGTGAAACCCCGATGTGATGACGTCATGACGTGGTGACGTGAGGACGTGCCGACGTCATGAGTAGTTTTTTTTAGAGGAAACACTAGCAGCGGACGGAGGGAGATGCCTGGAATAATCTCTGACAAATGAAGCTTAGCGCAAGTTCAATAAGGAAGACCTAACACGAGTCACTTACACGTCACTCGATGGCTCCCTTCCCCCCTCATTAAATATGAGGGCGTCACCCCTCAGCAGCCAATAGCTGCACATGCTAAATTCCTTAAATGCCTGCTCTTCCTCCCTGTCAGTTGTCATTTGCAGATGACCGCAAACAGTAGCAGTACTATACTCCTCCTCGTGAGAAAAAAGAAAAGAAAAAAAAGCACAAGAAAAACTAGCTCGAGATGTCCAACACGGACAATTCAGATCACGAACCTGGTATGGAATTATTCGAGCCCGGTTCGGCTCCCCACAGCGGCCTATCACCAGAGGCAGACTTCCTCATCGCCCGGCTCCTGCAGCAGGACATCCCCACAGCCCCAGGCCTCACTCTCTCGCAGCTCCGAGAGCTCTCGGATCAGGTCTCCAGCACAGCTCCCCAGTCCGGGGCAGCAGCTCCAGTCAGCTCCCCAGAGAGCAGGGTGAGGACGCTGCAGCAGCCGCGGAGGTAATATAAAAAAGGGCAGGAAGTCGAGCCCTCCAGCCAGGATCCCGTCCACCTCCAAAATCCACCCCTTCCCAGGCTGCCAGTCCGGGAGCGTCACTAACACACCCCTCATGGAGAGTAGCGTGGCCGGCTCCCTGCAATCCCTGGCTAGCTCCATGATAGCTATCGATGCTCGCCTCCAGGCCCTGGAAGACTCGTCACAGGAGCTTCGACTTCCGTGGCACTCAGGTCAGGTACTAGTATTAACGAAAATGTTTGCACTCACCCACACAGGGTCGGGTTGTAACGGAATAGATGTAACGGCGTTACGTAATCAGAAATACAAAAAATCATGTATATTCAGCGGGCGTTACATTTGAAAAACGAGTAATCTGAGTCAGTTACTTTCATAAACCTGAAGTGAATACTTATTGGAACTATTGGTTGAGAAGTTTCCTCACAAAATGTAATATTCATTACCAGCAGAACCGTGTGCACACTGCACAGCGCAGCAGCGTGTCTGTAAGCGAGAGATGCAGCGTGTCTGTGAGGCCCCGCCCCCGCATGCAGATGAGAGAGAGAGAGAGAGTTCTCTTTCAAAATATATTGAAAGGTAGAAACGGAGATGGTTAGATAAAACGTGGAAGATAACGTTTTTGTAGCATTTATTTATTGTCGAAATGATGACATTTATAACGGGATCAAATCAAAGTGAATGGCCTGCTGAATGTATAGGGCAAGTGACTGAAAAAAAAAGTTATTACATCGTTTCAGATAATAAATAATAATGATAATTCATTCTATTTAGGGGCGCCTTTCAAAGCACCCAAGGACACCTTACATGTATAACATATTTCAAGGAAAGGTTTTAAGACTGTACAAGAATGCAGTATGGGTGAGTTTTACGTGTGGTGCAGATGAGAGCTGTCCAGAATGACACCAAGATGTCGTGTTGTGCTCTTGATAAAACAGTAAAATACGTGTCTCCCATACCCATCTATTATGGAAAAGAAAGTATTCCGAAGAAGAAGAAGAAGAAGAAGAAGAAGAAGAAGAAGAAGAAGAAGAAGAAGAAGAAGAAGAAGAAGAAGAAGAAGAAGAAGAAGAAGAAGAAGAAGAAGAAGAAGAGGAAAGGAACTCCGAAGTATTCTAAAAGTAATCTGCCAAAAATCTGGCCCACCTTATATTTTTACAGGCCCACCCTAAAGTACATTTTTGCCTACGCTACTGTTTTTTGCGAGCAACGTGACCAACAACCAATCACATGAATCTCTTGCCCCGAGATACAAAGCAATAGCAATGTTAAAACGAAGTAAACTGAAAAAAAAAAAAAAAAAAAACTCCAACAGGCGAAAACCTACCAGTTTCACCCACTGTCCCTGCCACCTCCCTCCATGCCTCGCTCCCCTGGTTTGTATCCCGGTAGATGAACAGAGACCGATCATTCAGCACCGGGTGATTCACTACCGCTATAATGAATTTTCCCTCCATTTTCCGGAATATGAGGTAATGACCTGCGTAGTCTCTCCCAGCATACACGCGGTTCGACTGGCTAGCGCTTGTACTGGCAGATTTGCATAAACGGGATTTCATTGGCTGACGCTTCTGCCGAGGCGCCAACAAAATTGAACATTGCTCAACTTTTGAAGCGAGCAACGCCAGCAACGCTCCACGTCGCTTCCCAAAATACAGTCCTGCTAAAAGTGATGTCACCCTATTCAAAGTGAATGGGCAGAAGCGTTGGAAGCTTTAACTCGCGCCACCGTGTGGACGGGCCGTCACAGTAGCTCTACGCCAGAAACCTCGTGGAGGAGGAAAAAAAAAAAAAAAAAAAATAATAATAATAATTGGAATACCACCCCTCCACTCCCATTATCATCCCTCAGCTAGCAGCTGCGCTATCTACTCACCCAGATTCTGTGTTTGTTGACTATCTCTGTCAGGGCTCTCCCAAGGCTTCAGGGTAGGGGTCCTCCCATCTCCCACAGTGACTTTCGTAGCAAGAAACTTACAGTCAGCGCTAAAGAACCCAACATAGTTTCCCAGCTCATCGACAAAGAACTTCTCAAAGGATATATAGGCCCTTTTAGCTCCTCCCCCTTCTCAGTGTTCCGTTCAAATCCCATCGGAATAAGCCACACGTAAATAAAAGGCTGATTTCGATCTGTCCGCTCCCCGCTCTGGCCATTCAGCAGCGTCAATAGCATCATCCCTCCAGATCAGTTCTCCCTTCACCATGCCTCAGTGGATAATGCAATAAAGATGATCAAGTTCACAGGGCACGGAGCTCGGCTCTCCAAAGCGTTCGGTATTAAGTGGGAGTTTAAACTCTATTTTCGCAGAAGCAGCCCCTGCTTCTTCAATTCCTTCTCGGAAGCGCTCTGCTGGATCCTGCTGAAACCCGCTGAACATCGTCAGAATCCCCTCCGTCCTTCACCTACTGGACGACTCCTCCCCATAGTCCCACCACAGGACAGCTCAGGGATCTCACTGGCCAAGCTTAAACACTGCTTCAGGAGTTAGGTGTCCCTCTCTCCAAAGAGAAAATGTTAGGTCCCTGACACACGCTTAGAGTTCTTAGGCATCATCCTCGACTCCATAGACATGAAGGCGTCTCTCCCCTCCGACAAATTGCAGCGCATCCGGGACATCACTAAGTCATACTGCGAGCAACAAGTTATCACAAAATAAACATAAACATCAGGATAAGTGTGTGGCGTTGCTCCTTCACTCTGGCCAGAGTTGGGGGTAACAGAGTCAGGGGTGGGAACGCGTACAGAGGACCCGGAGGTCAATCGTGTACGAGTGCGTCCCCGCCTAACAGTGCGTTTAAATCGTGCATTAAAGAGAACAGCTGTCATTGAGCATTTTCTCTTTATGCGAACAGATTTAACGCAGCTCCGCCGTAACGCACCCACAGCGGACTCACGATCCTTAGATGTGGAGTCCAGTCTGCATAGAGTGGTGCACCTCTGGACAGTAGTTCTGTCCCGAGGTGCATCACTCCCGGTACCTGTGTCGCTCTCAAAGAGAGGAGACGTCTGCCGCTCCAAGGGATCAGTTTGTGTGCCAGTGTGTGTGACTGGAGACAACGCAACCTCCCTTGGCGGTTGATACACGATATCGTGTTGTCTGTCCTCACGAGGACATGGTGTCCTCTGAGAGAAGGCAGGAAGCGTTTTAGGGTGGGGAACACCGCTAAGAGCTCCGGGTGATTTACGTGCGCCCGCTGGCAGTCTCTGCTCTAGAGACCTCTCACCGGGCGACCTTCGTAAATACCCTATCAGCCTGTCTGACATGCGTCCGTGGTGACCACCTTCCGTGAAAGGACAGCACCCGTAGGCGCGTCCCGCACTAGAAAAGTCGGGTGTAGTGCCACTACGCATTACATAATAACCAATACTCTCCGCACGCCGTGGCGCGCAGGGTTTAGTTTTATTATGAGACCCATGTTGAGCGGGTGCTTTACGAGGACATTTGTCTGCGTAATCTGACTCTGCTCGGCGGGCATTATAGATAAAACCCCTCTTTCTAGGAGAGAGAGAACCTCTCTCTCCAGAATATGGGTTGACTCTCTCTGGGCTTGTGAAAACAGATAATGTGTAACTGTTTTGAGAAGCCCAGGCAGATGTCGTGAGTATCTCCTGCTGTATGCTCCTTACCCCCTAAACGCACCAGGAGCTGCGCCACGCTGCGGCGCGCTGTGGCACGCTGCGGCGCGCTGCGGCACGCTGCGGTTGCGCCACGCTGCGACCTCCTCCTGCGACCTCCTCCTGCGACCTAACACACCAGGCGCGTTTCAAAACGTTGCGGAAGCGGAGTGTCGTGTGTGCAGCCTCGCAGTTGTTGTTGATTTTGGAATATTTCCTGAACATTTGTACTTCTACAAGTAGTAGGCTACGTAGTTAAATGGTTTATGTTTGTGTCTGTTTAAATCGTGTTTATTGTTGTTATTTCCTATGTTGTTGTGTTGTAGACTACAGACACAGTTAATAATAATTGTAATATTCCAGTTATAAACGACATGAATCAAAGATGTGTTGCTGTATTTTAGTGGTAAAATATGCATTCATCATCATAATTATTGTATATATATATAATTTACAGTGTCTGTAAACCGGAGGAGAACGCTGGCATGTATTCTCCTACTTGAAAGACGGTGTTGGGGTGGAGGAGAAGGAGCCGGTTTTGGGTGTACCCCCTCAACTGCGCATGTGTGTGACGGTGGTGCCTTTACAGCTCCAGCCGGCACTGCGCATGCGCGTGACGGTGGTGCCTTCACGACCCCAGCCGGCACTACGCATGCGCGTGACGGTGGTGCCCTTAAAGCCTCAGCCGGCACTGCACGTGCGCATGGCGCCTTCATAGACCCGTCAGTAATCCGCCTTTTGAGAGATGCCGTAGCTGCTCTCATAAGGGGAACAATTTACGGGCTGTTTATTGGCTTTATTGATTTTCTTTTCATTATTTTGAGCTGCGCCCTCGGCCTGAAGCCTGGATGCGTCAGCTGCAAATGTTTTATGACAGAAGGATCAACCAATGTGTGACATGTGTTTGTGCGGACTTGAGGATGGTGTTTAGGCATCTCTCGAGGCGGCGGGAACACATTCACGGAGGGAAGAAGGAGGGGCTGTCACGCCGCTCGCTTCTTCTTCCTCAACTGCTGGCCGAAATTCTGGGTTGGCTGAGCCTGAGCTGCAGCCGGAACCGGATAATTTCTAGGCCAGCTTGCCCTTGTCTCCAGCCTGGGCTGGGGACTCGGGGTGGGCTGCGGCCTCTGCGTCTTCGGTGCTTTAAACCAAGCAGAGTTCAAGGCAGCCTGGGTAGAGGACTGCTGCTGCGAAAGCAGCGGCTGGACCCTTCGAGGGAGGCAGAGGTGGAGTGCCTCGTCCTCCCTCTTTTTCGTCTCACACCTCCTTTGCATGGAGGCGAGAGCGGAGCCGAAATTCCCTCGGGAACGATGGGCATATCCAGCACATCCTCCTTTTCCCGGTCTGGGAGAGTGGTGAGGTTGAGCTATCTCGCTCTTTCCTGCACCACCATGATCCCCATTACCTTGCCCGTGGCCTGGACGGCGCAGCGTTGGACACGGAGACAAATGTCCGTGACCGCTGCCATCTCGTCCAGAGTGGCTGCCCTCGGGTTACCCGACAGGTCCTCGCAGAGCTCCGCTTGGTAGGCGGTTAGCAGCGAGGACACATTCAGGGCCCTGGCGGACAACGCTGCAGCTTTGTAGGACTTTTCAGTCATTGCTGACTGAAAACGGTCCGACTTTGATGGCAGCGTGGGGTTCCTGCTTGGTGACGGGCCCACCTTTGGTAGAAGGTGAGCCGCAACCAGCGGTTCCATGGGCGGCATGCAGAGCAGGCCGAGCTTCTCCATTCCGTCGCAGTCTAGGGAGGAGGCACCCTGGATTGGGGCCTTGTTGTTGAAGGGCCGGTCTCTCCAGGAGACCGGGAGGAGTTGCCTCTTTTTGCCCGCTGCTTGGGGAAGGTGTTTCCCCTCGTAGCGGGACCTGGAGGTCTCCTTGGCCATTTCAGGCCACGGAACGTTGAGTCTGCCGCAGCGCGTTTGCACACGGCCTGCAGGTCCATGCTCAGACCGGGCGAAGCTGGTGCGCCATCGCCCGGGAGAGCAGCACTTGCCTCAGGCTTTGCAGCCTGAGCCGGTGACATGAAGGTGTCCTCTTCCTGTTCATCCGATTCGGACAGGAGGAACGCCAGGGCGTCCTCCTCTTCGTCCTCCTCGTAGTCCAGCTCGAGGACATCCTCCGCAGGTGAGACCATGGTGAGGTCTAACCGGGAGCCCCAGCTTGGTAAAGCGTGGGAATCCGTTCCCGCGTGTCTTGTCGTCACCGGGTCCCGGCCTGCCAGGGCGCGGGATTCCGGTTCTGTAGCCTAACCGGCTAATGAGCCCCAGACCGACACGGAGAGGGGTTCACTCTCTGTGGCGGACGCCCCTGTGTCTTGACTGCCGGTCGGCGGGTCCATGGACATGGGGGGGTCCTGTTCCGACAGGCTAGCTTGTCTTGCTAACCGTCGGCGGAGGCTCTTAACGGTGAAGCGGACACAATGTCCGCATGAGCCGGGGTTGTCAGGGCGTGTTCCAGCCCGAGGCAGGACGAACAGACCTGGTGTGTGTCTGTGCCCGAGATCTTCAACCCGCAGCTGCAGAGTCGAGCCACCGAGTCCCTGACTCCTCTGGTGTGAGGGAGAGGGGCGTCCATCTTGGTCGCCTCGTGGCGTGGAGAGGGCCCGCTCTCGACAGGTGGGACGGGAGAAAAAGGTATTACCACCTTGTCCTTAATCCGGAGAAAAAGGACGGTGTGGGTCTTTTATTCCCGGAGAATACTGACTGGTGTGGCAGTATGCTCCTTTTTAATCCTTTTCCCCTCCGTGGAGGAGAGAAAACCGACACCACGGTAGCGAGGGAGCGAGCTAGCAACAGGTGTGCTGCTAGCTTAAAAAAATCAGACCTACCTTACTTTCCGGGGAAGAGAAGGGCGAGGTCGATTTTAATACTAACTGCGTTAGTCCTACCGTCTTCCTGCGAAGCAGAAGGAGTAGCCGGCGAGCGCCCGTCAACCGAAATGGGTATTTGGGTTCAGTCTGTGGACAGTGAAGCTTGCCCGGCTACTGTAGAGATGTGCTCTGAAGCGAGAAGAGGTGTTTGAATGACGCATGTGTAACAGGCCCCGCTATGCAGGGCGCGATTTCCTGTAAAACAGGAGAAATTATGAGCAGAGAATTCCTTTTACTGCTCGTTTGGCGGGTCTTGCCAGAATTTATTAACAATTGGCACAAAACACAATTGTCCTGGGCCATTTACTGCTCTCAATATAAACACATGTTCATGTCTTCAAAATATACTTGTATGCTTGAAGTATTCAAAATAAACACATTTGTGTATAACCAAGTGTCATTAACATCATGACTCCAAATAAGAATGTACTGCTTCAAAACAGATATTGGTGCTGTATTCAAACACTGTTAATTACCTTTTCAGGCAAAGTATTAGCATTGGTCTAATATATGCTAGCATTAGCATCAAGCAACACGCATTTATAATAATTAAATTATGACTGACCATAGGACCCATAGACCATACAAAACACACCTAAAACACTTCTTAGCTATAAACAATTCACTTGCATCACTAGCGACCGCCATTACACACCCAGCCACCACGAGGTGGTCTTCTACGCAAGTCTACTACATCTAAATAGCGACCGCCATTACACATACACACACAGCCACCACGAGGTGGTCTTCTACACGGCATTAAACATAATAAACAACATCTAAACACCACTTCAAACTTAAGACATTGTGATTTATAACATTTGTGACAATCTGTACACATTACTGACCTGTAAAACAGGAGAAATTATGAGCAGAGAATTCCTTTTACTGCTCGTTTGGCGGGTCTTGCCAGAATGGCAAGCTAACGACAGCTCCGTCATCACGTCAGACATTTTACGGTAGACGCGTAAATAATAACAAACCCCTTTACGGCAGTGTTACTCTGCCCCCTGCTGTCCATTGTTAAACAGGTAATATAAAATGATATTAAATATAAACATACAATTGTGATCACACACTGTGTGGGTCACACATGCGTTGTGGCGCAAGCTACTTATAGGGGGTGATTTCCCCTGACGCTGACGTCAAGATCACCAGCCAATCAGGATTGGCGTAATGAGATTGATGCTTCTGTTTGCTCCGCGATGAGGCGCATCCCATAGTGAGACATCGAACGGAGTGTTATGAATGAGAACCGATTGTTACTATTGCATTGCATTGTGAATTTCGTGGTATTTGTCATTAACTGAGAATTGTACTTAATTATATTTCAGAGGAACTTAATTGCATACAGTAACGTTGAGGGAAAGTAAAAAGAGGTTTGCTGAGTATATGAAGTACATGCAGGTTAAGGTTCGATTCAAATGAAATATAGTGGATTATTCCACCTAATTTGTTAAACATTAGATAACAAACTCACTGTAACCAATATATATTGTAATGTTATTTAGGAGTTGTATTGATCATACAACAGTGAAGTTCAGCTCTAAGTGTTATGAACTGGCCTTGGCTGGTTGAATTTTTTATTGAAGCCAGACTACAAGTCGTATGGTTTAATTTTTATTGAACTCAGTCTCCAAGCAGTGTGGTTTGTATCGCATGTGTTGAGTGTTCCCCTCCCCCTTCCCCCAGTCACATGGGGCCAGTGCTATAAAGCTAAGCTAGTTGGCCAGCCAGTTGGTGAAATAGTTGGAGTAAAGATGTACACGAACAATGACTGTAGATTAAGTTGTTAGTGTCTTATCACAGAAATTATGTTTCTGATTTAAAAATAAATAAATAAATATTTTGTGTTATATTTCTAAAACTATAATGTACCCACACGCATGTGGTTTATTTGTCACAGTTCATATTAAAAGTTAGCCACCTCATGGCTAGATCTCATCTCTGAGAGTCCATTGTGTTAATGAGTAAGAGGTCCTTTTGTTCTTCAGGCCACATGTTCAGGATGATCAGCATTCACTTTATTTGACCCCATGAGGTCAAGACTAATTCTGTTAGACCACAATTTTGTGTAAGACAAATCATTGTTCTTTTGTCACATTTTGAATTACATATGATTTAATTTTGCTAAATCAATTTATCTATAAATGTTGTAGTTGGAGTTTGGTGTTTGCTAACATTTTTAGGAACGACATAGGCCTAGACTTGGATCAAATTACATTACTGTGATCTGATTAGTGTGCTCTGCAGGTTTACTATTGTTCTGACCAAGCAGTGGGATTTTTAAGTACAGGGGGGTTCTTTCATAGTGTGTGAAATATGCGATGCTGGAAACATGTGGGTGTTGAAAAACTTAGTTTGGGTAAATATGTCACAATGGACAAAACGATTATTAGAGGGAGTTTTTGTAATATCATTAGTAGACATTAATGGTGTTGTTTAGATGGCAGTTAACTACTAAGACAAATAGTATGATTAGAAAGAGACAGAGTGGAAAGGGTTGGATTTATTTAACCTTAATGTGCTAGAATTTCTATAGGTAATGCGTCCCGAGACCTGGACTCTCTCTCTCTGCCTGTCAGACGGCTAAGACACCGACCCTCAAAGCAGACAGAAGACCTATCCCAACCAGGAGACTCCTCCTTCTCCATCGAACGGACAGAGAACCAGAGCTGAACCGACAACAACAATAAGAACTGCAGCCAGAACTATCTCCACCTGTGGCATCCAGAACCAAACAGCTTGCTGACAGGCGGAGATCTGCTCTTATCAGTCCCTCAGGCAGGGCATGCAGTTCCAAGCTGAGCCAAGAGATTTGGCACAAGAGCAAAGTGTGGGACATGAGAGCAGAATCCGCCCTCCATAAAGCAGCAGAGAGACTGTAAAGGAGGAGATGAAATGCAAAGCAGTACAAAAACCGTGGCATGATGGGGGCTGCAGATGTAGCTGGGCAGATGGCTGCCTCAAAGACTTACAGCGAATGGATTCAACAGCTGATGGATAAAGCGGGAGGAGTCAGAATCAGAGGAGATGGTCGGGCAGAATGTGAGGAGGCCGGGTCACGGCTTGAGATAAACCAGAGGAGAGGAGAAGGGAATCAACGGGAATGAGTGAGTTTACACATAAACACACTTATTATAAGCGCACATTTAAAGAACTTGAATTGACCTGATAAATAAGTGAAGATAAAAAGTTGTATTAACCATGAATTAATCAATTGGTAAATTAAAAATAGCAGTAATGAGGAAACTATTAAAGTAAAATGACAATCATCCTAAAACACACTGAGGGATAAAGGGGGAGACATGACAGAATAGAACCATATGCTTCAATCTTTTCATCATGTTAACAAATTATTCTTCAAGAGATTTTTATTCACCTGTGCATAAAGTACTGATCTCATTTGTTACAATATTGATCACCATTAAAAGGGTAATTTTAGGAACCACTCTATAGGACAAATCTTTATTTGTATGGATAAGGTTAAAGGGAGAGCTGGGGCTAAGCCAAATATAGTATTCCAATCTATAAAGTATTGATTTCGCCATTGTGCCATAGTTATTACCATAGGAGGGATTTCGGATGGACATGCGAAATGACTTCTGTTTTTAAATCCTTGAAAAAGTAGGGAGTAATTGTCGCATGTTCGGACACCCAGGGTTCCACACACTGCTAAAGAGTTTAACATTGTTTTTTAAGTATACCAGAATTGAAGATAAATGGGTATAATGACCGATGAAAAGCTACACAGGTCCTAGTAATGGTTTGACTCAAGATAATAATTATGTGCACAAGTTTCTGAATTAGATCTATTAGACGTGTTAATATAGATTAGGTGTTAATGAACTGCAGTAGTAGTGTTACGGCCTATAGAATTTTGGACCCCAAAGCAAAAGACTGGAGAGAGATGGTCAATAAACAAAAAGCTTTATTCAAGCAGAGAACAAAACATATGGCAGTGGAGTCAGGAAGTTGGCTGGCAAAAATCCAAACAATAAATCCCAACAACGAGGAGAGCAGCGAGACACACCGGAGGGTCGAAACACAGAGGAATTATCTGGCAGGGAAGTGGCATGAGGACCGGGCTTTTATATCTACAGGTGAAGAGGTGAGTGGAAACAGGTGTGCCTCGTCTGCTACTGGGAGGAGCCAGCCAATTCCCTGTCACACACCAGCCCTGCAGAGGAAAACAGAGAAGAGAGGGGTGAGACAGGAAATAGCACACAAAAGCACACAACAAAAATACAACTAAACAGAATCATAACAAGTAGTACAATAAGGAAGTGACATTTTTTTTGGCTAACACTTTTCAGGGAATGTGGGAAACAGCTGTTCCAATGAAAAGTTAGAGATATCTTGAACATTATAGTTGTAATTGTGAATTAATAAATTATGGCGCTCCATATATGACAGATTTTTGTAGACAAAGGATACTGGCCTATGCTGAAATATCAAAGTCTCTGCAGAGCACGACACATGGCCAAAAAGACTGAGACCAACTGACCTTTGACCCTGACCAACAGTGTAACTTGGGAAACCGCACATGTGACCTGTTTCTAATCCACTTGATATTTAACTCCCACAGGAGTTGGCGGTTTGCAAATGTGAAACTCAAACTAAAACATGAAGATTCTGGTTCTTTTAGGACTGAATGATGGAGAGAAACACTTAAATTCACTGAAGTGTTTACTGTGGAAATGATGGATGTACATTTGGGAAAAATGTTTGGTATTTGCTTATAATCCATTATTACCTAAACGTTTTCTTCCCATACAGGATTTTGGTTACACATGAGTTCATGTGTAAAAATGGGGAGTGTAAACTTCACAATGTACATTTTTCATTTAGGGACTGGAAGGAACCTGCTGCCCCAACTCGATTGTTCAATCTGACCATTGATTGACAGTTTTAGAATTGACCTGCTCCATATCTGGGGATAAGATACTGTTTGATTAATGTTGACATGTTTCTAGTATTGATTGAATTATAACAGGTAGCACAGATGCAGAATCAGTGGCCAAGGGGCTACTTTGAGAGATGTAATTCCAGAATGGAATACTGAAGAAGTTGACCTGTGATAATGAAACCATTTTGTAATATTTCAACAGGTATTAAAGTAACTGAGGTGAAACAATTTTGTAATATTTCAACAGCTATTAAAGTAACTGAGGTTTGAAATGTAGAAAGAACATATTACAGTTAAAGCTAAAACATAGTAATGTAATGAGACAGAATTTAATTTAGACAACATCATGTAATTAACCTGGTAAAGAAGTAAAAGCCATAGACTTTATTGTTTAGGTCATTATGGGAATATACATTTCATCTAAATTCATAATAGAAAGACATTTGATGACAGTTTGTTGGAATTCTGTATTCATACGCAGTGGGGGATCAAAAAGCTGAGGGCCCAGGAGCCCTGAGCGTAGGCTTGAGGGATTTGTATCAGATTTCTCCACACAGGTTGCTGGCGCCAAAAGGGGGACCCAGGAGGCCGACACAGCGGAGTTCGTCTGGCTGAAGGTCATCAGGACAAAGTGGCTCAACCCCAGGCTCTCCGGCCCGACCGAGTAACCCAGCGGATCTCTCATGCCGTCCGTCTAGGAGAAAAGGGGGACAGCTCGTACCACGGGAGTCAGTGTGCGGCGGGGAAACCACCTGCTAGGACCAGGGGACGACATCAGGACGGACGTGGCTCTCGTCAAGGAGGTCGACTCGGAAGCTGTCATCAGCGGACTGGAGGAGAAGGACTTCGAGGACATCCATGCAGCAGACGACTTGGAAGCGGCTGTCAGCGGGCTGGGGGACTTGTCGAGGCAGCAGAGGAGTCTACTTCTCTCTGATCAGTTCCACCCGTGAAGGGAAAGCCGCATCTCCCCCTCCTCTATCAGCTGTCCTTGTTGGCTATTCCTCCGAGGAGGGGGGGGGGGGCTGATGATTCACCACAAGGAGACTGCTTTCTAGCACTCAGGTTGCTCTCTCATGGTTCCTTCACTGCCATGGAAAGTGATGTTCTGTTCCCAAAGATTTCAAGTACTTTGGGTCTCAGTTTCTGATAGATTTATACAAAGTTGGGACAGACACAGTAGAAAATAATGACTGTAGTTATGTTTCAAATGCCTTGTTTAAGTTGATCTTTGGAAATAAAATAAAATTAACATATTATAGCAGGAAGTTTAATACAGTGTAATTTTTGGTATATTCATTTTAATGTCTCCTGATATATAAGAAGTGTGTTTTTATATATTCATGTGTGTACTTAATTACTTTGTATTTAATAGTAGCAGTTTATATGAACAAAAAGCTGGAGAGATGAGAAGTGAAAACTTCCCTGTCAGGAGAAAGGGACAGAGAGGAAATACCCTTATATAGACATATGCTATAGGCAGCAGAGAGAAGGGTGTGTGTTGCAGTAAGCCATGGTCTGTATAATAACTGCTCAATTATACTGGTGCTTGTGTTTTTATTGATTTCTTTCTGTTTCATTCTTTCATGTTGTGAGTACTAAATTGCCACAACTTTGTGCAGTAGGTGGCTTAAATGTGTTTAAATTACTTATGTGAAATAAGGAGCAGGTTGGCATGACAGGAGACTGGGGATGTGGGGAGAGGACACATTCTTATCTAAACACAGAATGCCAAGTAGCTAGAACATACATGTCTAAAATATATGTGTGTGTTTAATTACTTTGTATCAATAATAATAGGGAGTTGGGAATGTGAGGAGTAAAACCATTATTTAGAGTAAAATGTGAGCAGGAGAATGCCCTTATTTGAAGATAGCTCAGATCTCTGAAATGAGTGTGCGTTCTCTGTATATGTTATGTATGTCCGGGCAGGACACCCAATGTGTCTGTGTTACCTTAAATGGTAAAAGAAGGAAAATGAGTGTGCGTGACACAACCTAAGGGAAAATGAGTGTGCGTTCTCTATAGAAGCTGAGATTCTACTATTTTACTGCTTGAGAGCAGAGGTAATGTTTTCCTCATTATTAGTGATATTAAAGTAGTAGCCTACATATATTGTTTGTATTAGTCAACTATAACAAAAGTATGTGAAACTGTGTGTACATTGAACTAAGGGGGAGGGGGGGGGGGCCGCAGAGAGGGAAGTCTCTGCAAAATGTGTGGGTGTGTGAAAGTACACCCAATGCGTCTGTTTTACCTTAAATGGTAAAAGACTCTTGTTTCTGTGGGTCCTCTGCTGGCACGCGCTGATTCACTGCGACACAGCATCTTTTGCATCTCCCAATGAGATGACCTGAAAAGATGACCAGCTGACCCAACCCCTCCTGTTTTATTCTTGTATGAAAGCCTGTTCGGCCTTGGGTTCGCTCTCTTTCCTGCTGCCGTTAAGATGATAAGTTCTCCCGGCATTAGGACCAGAGCAGGGGGAGGCCTGACCCCTTTGAGAAGTGTATTGTATTATTATCGTTTATTATTAAAACAGATTATTGTTTAACCCTCGTCCTGGTTGTTTTGAGTTTTCCTTCTTTTAAAGCAAACTCATATAAGATCGGCGCGGAGCAGAGATATCTAGTCCAACAATTTTGGCGCGGAGCAGAGATATAATCTCCAACAGTCTACAGTGGTTTGAAGAAAAGCTTTTGACTCAAGAGTATTGAAAATTGCTATAGCAACTTGGGGGAAGATCCTTATCAGATCAACACAAATATCGTTAACAATGCTTAGTACTTTCTTGACTTTTAATTTAAAAGCATTATTACTTATATTTGTTCATGTATATAATGCATTATAAACATTCTTTCAATGCATTGTAATCTATTATAGTTAAAAGCAGTCGTAAATACTCCTAATACTTTAACAATAATTTTTCATTGTTAAATGTTTTGTTTAATTATTTATCTGTTTATTTATTTGTTGTTTTATGTTTTTGTTTTTTGTTTTTCAATAACAAATGTATTTCTTTAAGAAAAAAAAGAAAGAAAAATAAATATATATATATATATATATGTTATTAATTTCGTTTTTGGGAGAAGGGGTGGGATTAAATAAGTGTAAACTTCTTCCCACCCCTTGTCGGATGTGTAATTAAGTAGATTATTTGTTTATACATAATTTAGAATCAGTAATATTTTGGTATATCAATTTGACACTGATACATTTTGTAATAATTCTCATGTTACAGTTTTGTATTATTGTTTTACACATTCGAAATAAATCAAATCAAATCAAATCAAATCAAAAAGCCCAATTTAGAGTACACGTATTTACAGTGCTAAGATAAAAATGTACAGTATATCCAACTCCCATCAACTCCCAACTCCCATCTGCTGAGGCAGCCTGCGTGATAAGATCAAAGCTCTGGGACAGCGACTGAGTGGACCTTGTGGGGGAGATTGATTTTGTCAGCTGCTGTATCTAAAATCAAGGAAGTGATACTGTGATACATCAAAGTTACTGAAGCTGTTTATCATTAACTTGAGTGTCAAACTTGATTGTTACTTTTATAATTATTGTGTTTCCTAAGCTAAAAACATCAAGGTCAACAAGTGATAAAACTGTGGCCTTCCAAATGGACCTAAAACTAAATTAGGAGTTTAATTTGTGTGTGTCTTTTAAAGTAAATTAAAAGTGAATCTCCAGAAAAAGAGATTGAAAGTATATTCTCATTTTTCAAGTCGAAGAAGAGAATATCCTGAGCTATTTTTAAAAATAATGAATGAGCCTTATGAAGATGAGATTTGAGTTGTTGTTTTTCAAGCCAGTAGATGGTGCTACAGGCTTGCTGTGAGTTTATGCACTGCTCAAATAAGATTAGAGTGAGTTTGAAAGTGACTGTACACAAACCTCCCCTAAAGTTTTGTCTCACAAACAACAAAGAGACTTGAATAGCAAACAAGTTACCATCCACAATATCTACAATTATTTAAAACAAATGGTAGTTACTTTAGTTGTAGAATTATTTATAATGTAATGTGGCTGATCACATTTGGTTATAAGTACTTATGCGGGACTATATCTATATCAAAAAATTACTTAAGAAAAAGTTCACTTATTGCAGCATGTAGAGAGTTATTATATGAACAGCATATTGAAAGCCTCAGCCCTTTATGATATTTAACATTTCAAGGTTTAACAGTGCAGTCAATAGTCCAGTTGATAACATAATAACAAGGTTTTATGTATCCTTGAAAAATAAAAGATAGCTCAAAGCAGTGCCATTTCCAGATCTTGAAAAACCATAAATACAGACTATATGAAAGGTTTTACTTTTATCAGGCTGAACATTCAACACATTTTTCCCCCTTTATTGCCTCTCTTGGTATTGCTTGGAATCACCCACCCGGTTTCTCTCTGTAGGTTGAGCTGTATTGACACTGATAGCTAACTCCCACACGGTACAGACTTTAGTTTTGTTCCTGGAGTGCGTTACACATGTTGACAGATGTCTCCCAGCATAAACTCAGACAGGATTAGTTCCCAATAGAGAGGAGTGACAGGGTGAGGACTCGGCTGAGCAGCTGGGAGACAAACTCCATTCAGGCTGAGGTAATGTGACCGGGCCTGAGACCGTCTGCTCAGCACCGGGAGAGCTGATGCCTCTCTCTATCTGTCTGCTTGTCCTGGTTCTCAAGTCTGCTATGGGAGCGCACAAGTCCCGTCTGCAGTTTCAGTCTGTCAGCACAGCTCAGTCTCTGAGTCATTGTAGTCATGCCTGAATATAGGCTACCTGCAGCCTCAGTGGTTTATCTACACCCTGAGAGCAGGAGAGCAACAACACAAGGAGGTAATGTTGTTACTTTTGCCACTTTCCAATATACCTCACCTAATGTACACCTGTAACAGTTAGAAATGTAGTTAGTCTAAATAGGTACTTATCTTACACTGTATAAGTCGTGGATGTAGTCACTGTGACATCACCCATTGGTTGGGGGACTACAGTTTTGAAAGCTTTAATTGTTGCCGCTGCCTTGTTCATTTTATGAAACCAGAAGTGACAAAGAACATACACTGAATACAATTTAAAAAAGATTAAAAATTCAAGACCATTTTAGGTGCGCAAAATGTTACAATCAACATTAATGAACTGAAAACACACTTAAGGGGTAACATTTGAAAGATGAACCGACAGAGAGCATTCAAACCAAAAACACTTTGGTAACGGCCCAGGTAGCCAAGCCTTCTTTGTTTTCACGCTCTCTTAATTGCAATACACTTTAGCTTCAAAGTGCAGAGCCAACATGAGTCAGCATGAAATACCTCAAATACATGACTAACAGCAAGATATTTCGTGAAAGGCTTGTGAATTTAGGATTTCTTCTTGAATGAATTTGAATGAATGAATGAATTTCAATGAACTTCAATGAATCATTTATCTTAAGCTATTGTGCATGGAAGAATAACATTCATTGTTATCTCATCTTGAGGGAAATGGATGAAGTTATTTCTTAAAAAACACGCATAGAGCAAATGCATGTAATGGTGAGTAATAAAATAATCAGATGTAATACAACTCCCAACTCCATTTCACTGCAGTGAGCATTTGCTGTTTTACCAAAAACAAATTGTAAAGCCAATAAAAACCTATTTTCACTCCAGATGTGGATTCTACGGATCCAAGTTGTTCTATTTTGCTCTTGATATCTTTAGTTAAATGTGTAGCAGTTTACATATTAATCAATTCTTAACCAAGAGCTGCAAATAAATGCAGTGAGGGACAAACACGTCATGTAAACTAACACACAATTTGGAGGAAGATGTGATGGTGTCGCACAACATACAGCATCCTTTAGATCAGTGCAATTACTGTGAGCTTGTTTTACAATGACACTATTGTGGAGGCAAGATATTCTGTCACTTCCGATAGTAATCAAGTAACGCTCCAGAGTCTGCCTTACTCACCCTTCCAAGTTCAGTTAACACAACACACTGTTTGACAGGATGTGAAGTTGTTCCCGGACATTGATGCTGATGGTGTGGTGTGGCACTGACTTGTCAATGTCAGTGATTTTGTGGACGTTCTACGCCTGCAGGTATCCATGCAGTGTCGCAGGAAGACAAAGAAAGGCTGCTGTCTACTTATATTGTACACAAACACTTGTGCTCTGAAGGTGTGTTTGTGTAAGAGATACAAATGATGAAAAGGAGTCCTTTCTTTAAAGATTTTACGGACAACAGCTAATCCTGAACCATAAACGTTGCCTGCTTGCGTGATCACTACAGACCATTGCCTGCTGTACTTGATACTCACCCAAAACATTTTAGTGCCATAACCAGAACGCTATGGGCCTAATGGACCATCATGCTGCTGCTGAAAAAGAAAAAATTACAAAAGGTTAATCTGGCTTTTCAACCACACTGAAACTCAAAAAGCTTTCATGAGAACATTACTTAAATTCAATCACCTTTAACTTCTCTTCACCACTTCTTGCTGTCAACAAATCCCATTGAAAGACCACAATCAACAATGAATTGATTCAGCTAACAAGTGTTGTCTGTGTGCCCGAAGCCAAATCATTCTTAATCTCCTGTGCCATAAAACGACTTTGTTGCCTAACAACTATTTAAACACATCCTCACACACTGTTGCACTGGGTGTTACGAGTACACACTCCTGCTGAAGTACTTGCACACAAACATTAGGCAAAACATTTATCCGTGACAAATTACTCCCGATTGATTCTTTAAAAAAGAAAATACAGAAATAATTTGCCCTATTATACGATTAGACTATATAGATATGACTGGTTTTGAAAGATTTTGTCTTCAGTAGTGACAAATAAGTTTGGATCTAAGTGCCAGAGACATTTGTTAGTAAGTGTTCAAATATGGAGACAGGGACAAACTACATTGTGGTTATGTCAGTAAAAAAACCATTGTAAAGTCCAAAGGTCTATTCTCACTTGTGACCCTGGGTCTGTCACATTGGGGACAAAAACATGTGTTGGAATGGGCAATAAGGAATATTTTGATCATATTTAGTTCACACCCAACATTCATCCCATATACTCACACTCATGATCACTTTATGATCACTGTCTTGCTTTTAAACATAAGACTGTTTTAAAATAGAGTTCAATAAAATAAAAAAATAAAGGTTTGTTGACACAAAGTCAACAAATATTGTTGAAGCTGAGAAACTAAATGTATCTCTTAGGAAAATATAGCTTGTTGTAATATTAAAAACAAACTCATATCACACCTCACACGCCTCCCTCTGTGGGCTCTGAGGCTCGTTCCCCATTTTAGACACTACATCAATCTCTCTTGGTAAACAATTGTGTGGAAAATCTTTTCTTTTAAAAATGTAACATAACTGTAATGGATAATGCTTGCACTCCTGCCACTCCTGTCAGTTATGTATTTGTTTACTCCCTCTTGCTGCTCTATGATTTTCTTTTCTCAAATTTGTGCTTGAAATACGGTGAAAGCAGAATTTTCCAAGAAGAGGGTTCCAGGTGTTGGGAATTTAGGAAATGAAAGTTTAGACTAAAGGACTGACTGTCACAGATGAGTGAAGGAAGCAGGACCCAAATGCAGATAACTCTTGAGAAACCCTTTATTTCAAGGATACAGACAAACACAGAACAGAACACTCTCCGGTGAACTCCGTCACCAACAAACAATGACCCAACACTGAACACAGACAGAGACAAGAATAAATACAAGAAGGGGTAATCATGACAACGAGAAACAGCCGGGCAGGGGAGGAGAAACACAAGGACAACAGGTGAACACAATCGGGTAATCAGGGAGGGAAACAGACAGAAAGCAGACAGGCAGGAAACGGGGGTGAACACTTAACACAATAAGACAGGAAACCCAAAGACAAGAACAACACCAACACAGACAAAACTACAAACGTGACATAACATGTGCATTGTGACAGAACCCCCCCCTCAAGGGACGGATTCCAGACGTCCCTAAAAAAACAAAACAAAAAAGTCCAAAACCCCAAGCAGGGTGGGCGGAGGGGGTCCGGAGGACGGGTCTTGGGCTGACAGCCCAGGAACACAGCGGAAGACCAGGAAGGGGTCTCGGGCGGACGGCCCGGGGGGCAAGGTACAGTCCAAAAAGGGGGATTCGGGCGGACGGCCCGGGGTCAAAACAGAGTCCAAGGCGGGGACCATGGAGGACCGAAGGCAGCGGCAGGAAGAGTCAGGGAGCTGGGCCCGAGGGCGAAGACCGCGGCTCTCAGGGGGCCGGGCTCGAGGGCGAAGACCGCGGCTCTCAGGGGGCCGGGCTCGAGGGCGAAGACCGCGGCTCTCAGGGGGCCGGGCTCGAGGGCGAAGAACGCGGCTCTCAGGAGGCCGGGCTCGAGGGCGAAGACCGCGGCTCTCAGGGGGCCGGGCTCGAGGGCGAAGACCGCGGCTCTCAGGGGGCCGGGCTCGAGGGCGAAGACCGCGGCTCTCAGAGGGCCTGGCTCAAGCCGGTGTCGACCGGACAGGATCAGGAGGCCGGACAGGAAAGCGCTGATGGACCCGTTCCGGAGATCGGGCAGGACCCGGTGTCGGCCGGACAGAAACCGGAGCCGGTCGGACAGGCTTCGGCAGGATCCCCCACGGAAAAGGACCAGGAGTTGGAAGGAACCCCGGCGAGACCGGTGATGGACATGGGGCTGGCAGGGCCCCCGGTAGCACCTCCAACGGCACGGGATATAGGGTTGGCAGGACCCCCGGCAGAAGAGTCTTCTGCGGGACCTCCAACGGGACAGGAGAAAATGTTGGCAGGACCCCCGGCAGGGGAGTAGACGGCGGGACCTCCAACGGCACAGGACACAGGGTTGGCAGGACCCCCAGCAGGGGAGTATTCTGCGGGACCTCCAACGGCACAGGACACAGGGTTGGCAGGACCCCCGGCAGGGGAGTAGACGGCGGGACCTCCAACGGCACAGGACACAGAGCTGGCAGGACCCCCGGCAGGGGAGTAGACGGCGGGACCTCCAACGACACAGGACACAGGGTTGGCAGGACCCCCGGCAGGGGAGTAGACGGCGGGACCTCCAACGGCACAGGACACAGAGCTGGCAGGACCCCCGGCAGGGGAGTAGACGGCGGGACCTCCAACGACACAGGACACAGGGTTGGCAGGACCCCCGGCAGGGGAGTAGATGGCGGGACCTCCAACGACACGGGACACAGGGTTGGCAGGACCCCCGGCAGGGAAGTAGACGGCGGGACCTCCAACGGGACAGGAGAAAGGGTTGGCAGGACCCCCGGCAGGGGAGTAGACGGCGGGACCTCCAACGACACTTGCGTAGGGGCTTGAATAGGGAATGGAGAGGGAACTCTAGTGGAGACTTGAGAGGGGACTCGAGAGGAGACTGGAGAGGGGACTCCAGAGGGGACTAGAGAAGGGAACACGAGAGGGGATTTGAGAGGGGAACTAGAGAGGGGACTCGAGGAGGGACCAGAGGAGGGGCCAGAGGAGGGAACTCGAGAGGGGACTCGAGGGGGAACTGGAGAGGGGACTCGAGATGGAAACAGAGAGGGAACTCGAGAAGGGACTACAGAGGGGACTAGAGGAGTAACTAGGGAAGGGAACTCGAGAGGGGAACTAGAGAGGGGAACTGGAGAGGGAACTTGAGATGGAAACAGAGAGGGGACTCGAACAGAGACTAAAGAGGGGACTAGAGGAGAGACTAGAGGAGGGACTAGATGAGTAACTAGAGAAGGGAAACTAGAGAGGGGACTCGAGGAGGGACTAAAGGAGGAAACTCGAGAGGGAACTGGAGATGGAAACAGAGAGGGGACTCGAGAAGGGACTACAGAGGGGACTAGAGGAGAACTAGAGGAGGGCCTAAAGGAGGGACCTCGAGAGGGAACTGAAACAGAGAGGGGACTCGAGAAGGGACTACAGAGGGGACTACAGAGGGGACTAGAGGAGAACTAGAGGAGGGCCTAAAGGAGGGACTAAAGGAGGGAACTCGAGATGGGACTGTGGCAGCTGGGACCAGCTCTGGGTCTGGAACCAAGGCAGCTGGGGTCGGAACCATGGCTGCTGGGGCCAGAACTGGGGCTGAAACCATGGCTGCAGGGACCAGAATTGAAGCCAGAATCATGGCTGTTGAAGCCAGAATCCTGTCTATAAGCTCCAGCTTCGACGCCAGAAACACGGCCGTATAGGGCGCTCCCGGAGCCGGAACCATAGCCGCTGGGGCCGGCCTCGGAGCCGGAAACATGGCTGCGGGAGCCTGCACTGGGGCAGGAACCATGGCTGCTGGGACCGGGACTGGAACCATGGCTGCTGGGGCCCGTACTGGGACTGGGACCATGGCTGGTGGGGCCCGTACTGGGACTGGGACCATGGCTGGTGGGGCCCGTACTGGGACTGGAACCATGGCTGCTGGGGCCCGTACTGGGACTGGAACCATGGCTGCTGGGGCCCGTACTGGGACTGGAACCATGGCTGCTGGGGCCCGTACTGAGGCTGGAACCATGGCTGCTGGCGCCTGTACTGGGACCATGGCTGCTGGGGCCCGGGCTCCCTGTCTGGTCTTGCGACGACTCCTCTTAGCAGCCGCCTGAATGCTCCGTGGGCCTCCATAAGCCTGACGAGTTCCAGCATAAGACTCATGAATAGGAGCAGGAACTGGGGAAGAAGCAGAGGTTGACTCCAGACGGAACACTCCGAGACGTCTGTAGTCAGCAGGCTGGAACTCACACCTCCAGAGGAAGTCCAACATCCAGTCAGGTAAGAATACCACCAAGTCGGGCTTCTCCATCGCCAACCGGTGCGCCTCTACCAAGGCGGCCTCCTTCAGCCGAACACTGGACGCTTCCTTCCACCAATCGTGGCAACATTCCAAAGGAAAAGAAAACTGTTGCAGCTCCACCTCAAAAGGGTCATCTGCTGGGTCCATTTCAGGTTGGGTCATTCTGTCACGGATGAGTGAAGGAATCAGGACCCAAATGCAGATAACTCTTGAGAAACCCTTTATTCCAAGGATACAGACAAACACAGAACAGAACACTCTCCGGTGAACTCCGTCACCAACAAACAATGACCCAACACTGAACACAGACAGAGACAAGACTAAATACAAGAAGGGGTAATCATGACAACGAGAAACAGCCGGGCAGGGGAGGAGAAACACAAGGACAACAGGTGAACACAATCGGGTAATCAGGGAGGGAAACAGACAGAAAGTAGACAGGCAGGAAACGGGGGTGAACACTTAACACAATAAGACAGGAAACCCAAAGACAAGAAAAACACCAACACAGACAAAACTACAAACGTGACATAACATGTGCATTGTGACACTGACAGATGGTTAAAAGAACTTCACCTTGAAATACTCCTCTGCACATACTGACATTGATCAGGCAGCTCAGAAATGTATTTTGAAAATGTCAAAGCAACCCTTTTATTAACAGTATTTTATATGTTCTCACAATTTGATTTTGGACTCAGTGACCTTATGTAACCATGCAAAAAGAATCCATACAAATACAAATAATTTCTATAAACTGTCAAACATAATGGAGAGAGTTTTAAAGGCAAACAACTTACCATTTTAGCATTTTGAGTAACCCAGCAAGATTTTAGTTGCACTCAATGTTTACTCCATCCTCTCTCAAAATAAACCCTAATTACTTGCACAATTATAAATATTCAGTGCAATGTAGATGACTAACATACTCAGAAGAAAAACAATGTGTTCAACACTGTAACAAAAGCATTATTACTTAAAAACGAGAAGTTTGTGGTTCATAAACACAAGACTTGAGGCTAGTGAGTAAACAACCAACTAACAGACCAACGGGTATTCTGAGGTGTATTATCTCCTTAAGCAAAAAGGAGAAAAATGACTCTCCGTTCCTTTTTTCTCTTTTCATTGAGGTAAGTATCCCTAAATCCCCAAATGGCAGTCCAGTGTGCAATTTGTGTCGAATAGCTGCGACCTGATGGAAACTAGTTCAGCACTTCCCACTCATTTTGCTTTTCTGGCTGAATCAGACTCCTTCGATTTTGCCCACCATTCTCCTTGAGCCTGTTGTGCTCCATTAAATATCTAATCTCTCCAGTTCTAATTAAAAATCCAATATATCTGTCAAAAACTGATGTTTATCTGCTTGATACTGGATGCATAGAATGAAAAAAGATGTGCTGATCATTTTTCAACAAACCGAGCCAACGATAACATGGAGTCATAGTTGGGAGAATAACATGAATATGTCATCCTTTCAATGTTTCCCAGTTTTATTTGAGTCAACATCATTATGTAATCAGTGGTGCAAAGTAACCCTACAATTTAAAATTACTTGATTATATTAATTTTATGCTACTTTAAACATCTACTCTACATTTCGGGCACATTTTTACATTAAGATTTTAAATTCAAAAACCTCATGATACATTTATAAAATACATTGCATTTTAAGGATTAAACCAGTGTTTTCCACGCTTTTGTCTGGCCTACTTAAACTAGGTCTCTTTAATCCGGTCCCTTCAGATGTTTCTGAGTTGTTAGAAGTTTCACCAAAAAGACATTTCTCCTCTAAACTTTTCTTATGGTTTTATTTCATTTCATTTCATTTCAAACCTTTATTTATACAGATAAATCCCATTGAGATCATTGATCTCTTTTTAAAAAAAATGTAAATCGCAGTATAAGGCAAAGAGGTTGCGTTTCAATGTTCAATCATATTGTGTATTATTCTGTGAACATTCTCATTCATCTGTACTTTGATTCTCACTTGACATTAAGTGACTTCATGTTGAAAGTTCAAATGCGTCTTTGTCTTACTGAGTAGCTTCTAACTCGGAGTGTTTCCAATCAGCCCAGGGGCGGTTCTAGGGGGGGAAGGGGGGGCAGTGCCCCCTAACACTGACCTCTGACCCCCCTGTGGCCCCACTAAAAATGAAAAGTGAAAAAAATGAAAAATGTATGATTTATTACACGATTTATTGAATGACGTTATTCGTCATTCTAGTCGGACCCATTAGAGCGGTGCACTCAGGACCCATTAGAGCGGTGCACTCACTTTCACTGTCCGGCTGAAGCGCGCGAAAAACAAACACTTTTCATCTCGGATCATCAGAGGCTGTTGCATCCAAGAAAGACTGATTGAAACCTACGTTTCGAGAGACTACCACGATAATTGAAGGTGATTTAAACTATTGTATCCGTGTAATTGTAGATGTAAAGTAGAGATGTAACTGTTCATTGCCTTTATTTTTATATAAATATGATATGGTGTTAGTGCAAACATTGCACTATAACTTAAGCTGAAGCTAACAGTAATAACTATAAGACATATCTGAAATAAATAAGTGTACTGAAACAAATACCAATAACTGTATTGCATTGTTTTCTTATGCGCAATTACTTCATACTGTCTAGTTCTCTTTTTCGTCCTGTATTTATTGTGCCCCCCTCAGAAAATAATTGGCCCCCCAGTGGCCCCCCCAGTCAAATTGGTCTAGAACCGCCACTGAATCAGCCCATTTGTGACATAAAGCTGCAACAGTTTGTAGTCTTTTTGGCAGATTGAAACGACTGCATCACATCTTTATCCTTGTACATGGCACTATGTAAATCAGGTGCCATTGTTTGTTATAGCCAAAGTGATAAAGCCCACCATACTTAAAAAACTCAGTTTTAAAGTAATTATGTTCCTACACCATAAAACATGTAAATAAGCATGTTAGATCATATTTTCAAATATGTTTCGAGGGAAACTTTCTCATTGCTGCTAGGATCAAACACAGGGAACATTTTCTTCAACTATAAGTGCCACATTTTTGTACTGCACAGACTCCCAGTTGTAGGGACGCGGAGGTGATGGATGATGGACACACACAGCACAGGACTTAATTGCCTTGAAGCACTCAGTGAAGGCCTGGCAGTGGTGCTACTCTGGAAATAGTTCTGATATTAAAAGCTATTCAAAATGCATCTATAGGTGGCCGCCCATTTGGCCTAATTGCTATTCGACCACACTACATGCTGTGAATGCAATGGTAATAATCAAACAACAGCATGCTATGGCACGTTCGGTTAATATCCAGAGAATAACACCAAATCATGAAAGGCAGACTATCTAACACTACTGAGGAGAAACTTGTTCATTGTTTTAGTTGTTGAAGACACTGAAACATGTATTTCAAGTCTCGCTAACATCAACTAGTCATGACTAAGCAGCAATTCAGCACTGAAAAAATCAGTTTCATCTTTAATATGTGGGTGTAGTTGAATCATATTTGATTGACATTAGCCAATAACCCAAATTGGCATCACATTTTTTTAAATATGTATCTGTATTTTTTAGCCATTGATTGAGGTCAGGGTGAGAGAAGAGAGGAGCACTGGCAGATATACCTCCAGGGCTTTTCTTATTTGGAGCTCAAACCACTTCATCTGGTTTATCTCAGTGTGGAGGAGCAGTGGCTGGATGCCAAGGTCCCCTGAAATGACAAATTCCTCATCCTGTCTCTCAGAGTATGACCAGCTCCCTTGCAGATGTATCTTATTCTCTGTACTTGTATAGGTGATGGACGTAACGAGATATCGGTCAGTAAATCAAGAGCTTTGATTTGTGGTTTAGATCTCTCTTTATTGCCAAGGTCTGATTCCAAGGTGCATGGTGCTTGAGTTGCAAAACTGTCGGCTGAAGCTATCCATCAAACTATTTCTCTGCCACTTGTTCCTGACCCTGCCTGAACTCTCTAGCTGTGTCAAAACATCCCAAATGAGCAACCTTACCCGTGAGTCACACAGTAGAGCTCAGCTGCATTGTTTACTCCTGAAGGAGACAGTAGGAATTTAAGCACAGTTTTCTGAAGTCTCACAGCGGTGCGCACAATATTGTCCATCCATTTATCAAATATTGTACCTGTGAATATTGTGCCTGTTTCTTTACATTTGTTTGTGTACACTATACATACGCCAGTGAGTGTTTCCCTCATTTCTTTCCTAACAAGAGTTCATTAGCATATCAAACAGTTTCGGCATCAACAAATCTGTCACATCTCTTCTGCTAGAAAAACAAGATCAGCGTTGCTCGCCCCGGTGTCTAATGCCGCTCAGGTCATTTGTTTTCATTGAGGAAGGCAGAGTGAGAAGCATTTATGATGATTGTTAGTCAACTGTGCTCGGCTCTGCTTTTGCTGTTTTGAACTCTTCCAAATGACTCTCTGACCCAAAGTGTCCAAATCTGCTTTCTGGGTAATGATCAATCTGCGTATTTTTCATTGCAATCACATTCTGTTTACATTCACTTTGCAGTCAAACAGTCCATTACTGCCATTCGTGAGGCAACAATAACCTATAAAGACTATACTATTTTTTCTCACCTGATTTTCTTTTTGCCTCGGGTACATTCCTGATATTTTTGGGATATATGGCTAATAATTATTGTACATTTGACCTTTTTTCATGGACTATACAAATACTTTGCTTATAATGCTGCCATACAGAACTTTGAGGCCAGTATTTAGCAACTCTGTAAGGTTAGCATACCAAAGCCAGTTGAAAAATGATAACATGGTGAATACTGTATTTAACTACTTCATCCTAGGTCTACATTTGTAATCAAACATTATTTTATAGAATATGGTATACAATGGTAAAGGGATCTAAACATTCAGATAATTTCGGTCAACAAAAATGAAGACTAATGGCACAATTTGAATTCTTGGAAGCGTATTGTTTAATTTCTGGTTGCTGTTTGCACCTATGTAGTATCTGCTTCACAAAAGCAGCAGCTAATTGCACAATTATTACTGGGTGCCATCCTCTGCAAATGAAGGAGAGCTCAAAGGCAGATTTGTGTGTTGGATTTGTGGGGGATGATCAGTAACTTCAATGAAGATATTAAAACGTGGGTTACTGATTGCGAAACAGCAATAAGAAACAACATCCGAAAACATTTACCAAGGCCACAATTAAGTAATTTCAGCATCTTTTGATAATAACAATTATAATTACAATAATAACCTGCAGTTGCAATGCAGTGGGAGTCACTGACTAACGGAATGATGAAGAGATTAATGATTTAAAAGATTGCTTTACAGACAGCTTTTTGAGGCTTCTGACAAAAGCTGATCTGTGTGAATCCCCTGGCTGTAGGCCTACATGATACACCTTGTCTTCTTTTGTTGCTTCTGAAACGTGTCCCACTACAGAGACGTGCTGACAAACGTGCTCACCGCACATCTTCATTCACTTTCCAATCAACTCAAACCTTAGCTCAGCTGCATGAAAACATCGATATTCCGAACTGATTCCCCTCTCATGCTGATTCTCCCCCCACTGAGACACCTGTGCTCCATAGCTAATAGATCCCCTCTTGTTAGCGTCATTGACTTGATTGATCCTGTCCGTCAACTGTAGGTCTCCTCTGTTCGCTCTTTTGGTGACATTTACGTTAGCAAACAAGCTGCTTGCTGACTCCCAAGTGGATGTTGTCGTGGCCAAGCAAAGACAATTTGGGAAATTTGCTTATTTGCTTTCGTGCCGAGTGTTAGATGAGAAAATCGATTAGCTTCAGCCAGCACACGGTTAGCTTAGTTAAGCTTTTGGATCACGTGTTGGTCTATTTCTTCACTCTGAGCAGTTTCCAACAAGACTCCAGGAAGTCATTGGTCTTATACAAGAAATAGTCTGTCATGCAACCCTCGGTGAAATGGCAAATTGTTGAATTTACACTTCAAATTCTGCAGATTGGACAGTCATGTGTTTAGAAGCGAAGATAGGCCTAGCTAAGCTGTTACTGTCTCCTGCTTCACACTGGTGAGATAGCTATCATTCTTCTCAGCTAACTCTAGCCCAGACAGCGAATAAGTGTATTTCCCCAAAGTGTCAAACTTTTCTTGAAGTAGTTACTCCGCAGGCCTCTTTCTGGAATGTAAATGTGATACATATCTCAAAAAACACATATAACCTTTGTTTTTTTAGATAATTTATTAAAGAAAAATTGTTTATTAAAAAGTCTGTATAACCCAGAGACAGCTGGTCAGGGGTTACTGTTGTCGTGATTACATTGCAGAGTGCAGGCGTAGAGGTTAAAAAAGTAAATTTCACAAAACTATTAGATAGAAGCCAATTTCTGAGTTTCAATATGTCATGCAATCTGTTTTTCAAGGCTCATATAATTGGGTTCTGTGAGGACATTCAGAAAATGGTTATTGATGGATTTTTCTGCTGCAGTATAAGGATTATAGCTCATTGTATGGCATGTATACCCTTGATAAGTTCAGAGCCAGGTGGCCTTAAAAATGAGCATCTCTCCTTCTAAAGCACATAATATCATTCGATCGTTGCTCTCCATCTGCTAGACAGATGCCGATTGCCAGAATATATTTACTTTGCATCTAGGTCAGCCCTAGCTTCGTACATAAAGCACACGATAATTCCTTCCAACTTAATTTAGCTAATGCAGTATTTCTTTTTATATTTATTTTATCAGACTCATCTCATGCTGACTGTTCCTTTTTGTCCATAACAAACAATGTTACAAAAATGTTGAGAGATGTCACTCAACATGGTGCACTGCATTCTCCATCCAAGTGGATGTGAGTGAAAAGTACAAAATGTTCCTCGGAAATCTAGTGAAGTGTGAAGTACCTGTAATTACATAAGTAGGTCAAATGTGTACTCAAGTACCGTACTCTAGCACATTTCAATAGCTTTTTGTATTACTGACAGTTATATCCTGAGAGTTTGAATAAGGTAGAAAGAGAGTTAGATGTCAAAATAGCACATACCTGAAGGTAACAGTCACACATTTTTATGATTCATGTGAATCCAAAAAATCCTGATATAATCTGCATCAAACATCTTTGATACAAATGCTGTGCAGAGCTCTTTGTGTTTACTTTGACAAACTGAAGGATCTAAATCCTGTGGAAGAACATAACCAGGATAATCTTTAGCTGGGGAAGTGTGTTCTGATCAGTGTGTGAGTTCCTGTATTAAATGCTGAACGACAAGATTAGAAATGGAGTTCTCATTCATAACACTCCGTTCGATGTCTCACTATGGGAAGCGCCTCATCGCGGAGCAAACAGAAGCATCAATCTCATTACGCCAATCCTGATTGGCTGGTGATCTTGACGTCAGCGTCAGGGAATTCACCCCCTATAAGTAGCTTGCGCCACGATGCATGCGTCATTCAAACACCTCTTCTCGCTTCAGAGCACATCTCTACAGTATCCGGACAAGCTTAACGGTCCACAGACTGAACCCAAATATAACCATTTCGGTCGACGGCTACTCCTTCTGCTTTGCAGGAAGACGGTAATACTAACGCCAGTTAGTATTGAAATCGACCTCGCCCTTCTCTTCCCCGGAAAGTAGGGTAGGTCTGATTTTTTCAAGCTAGCAACATACCTGTTGCTAGCTAGCTTCCTCTTACTACCGTCACCACGGTAGCGAGGACGCTTTTCTTTTTCTCTTTCACAGAGGAGAAAAGGATTAGAAGTATATTGACACACCAGTCAATATTCTTTGAGAACAAAGGACCCACACCGTCCCTTTTCTCCGGATTAAGGACGGGTTGGTAACACTTTTCTCTCAACGACGTACCTGTTACGAGCGGGTCCTCTCCACCCCACGAGGCGAACAAGATGGACGCCTTGTTGGAACAGGACTCCCTCATGTCCACTGATTCGCCATTTGGCAATCAAGACACGGGGGTGTCCACCGCAGAGACTGAGCCCCTCACTGTGTCGGTCTGGGGCTCACTAACAGCGGCAGCTGCGGAACCGGGATCCCACGCCGTGTCAGGCCGGGACCCGGTGGCGGCAAGAGACGCGGGAACGGAGCCCCACGCCTCACCAGGCGGGAGCTCCCGGCGAGACCTCACTATGGTCTCGCCCGCGGAGGCTCGGCCTACTGCTGATGGAACTGCGGAACCTCCTACCGAGGATGGGCCCATCACCAAGCAGGAACCTCACGCTGCCAGCGAAGGTGGACCGTTTCCAGTCGACCATGACTGAACGGTCCTACAGAGCTGCAGCGTTGTCCGCCAGGGCTCTGAACGTTTCCTCACTGCTAACCGCATACCAAGCGGAGCTCTGTGAGGATATATGGCCCAGCCGCTGCCTTCGCAGCGGCAGCCCTTCGTCCAAGCTGCCTCGAACCCTGCTCGGTTCAAAATACCGAAAACGCAGAGGTCGTAGTCCGCCCCGAGTCCCCAGCCCAGGCAGGGGACAAGGGCGAGCTGGCCTAGAAAATCTCCGGTTCCGGCTGCAGCCCAGGCGCAGCCAACCCAGAATTTCGGCCAGCAGTCGAGGAAGAAGAAGCGAGCGGCGTGACAGCCCCTCCTTCTCCCCTCTGTGACAGAGCTGGAAGTCTACGGTTCCCCAGCTCTAAATGTGTTCCCGCCGCCTCGAGAGATGCCTCAACACCATCCTCAAGTCCGCATAAACACATGTCACACACTTATTGATTTTTCTGTCATAAAACATTTTCCAAGTCACCGTCACCCCCCCTCGCTTCTCGGGCATTCTGCATTCGCAGGCCCGAGGAGAGTCATTCCATATTCTGGAGAGAGAGATTCTCTCACTCCTAGAAAAGAGGGCTATATCTATTGTACCCGCCGAGCAGAGTCAGGGCGGCTTCTATTCCAAGTACTTCCTCGTTCCCAAACGGGGAGGGAACGGAATTCGGCCAATACTTGATTTGAGGGCTCTGAACAAATATCTAAAAAGATATAAGTTCAGAATGTGTCAGGATTCTCATGTTTTGTCACGTTTGTAGTTTTGCATGTCTGGTTATGGGTATTTTCCTCCTTGTATATTGTCTGGTCTTTTTCCCTGTGTTTTTCCTCCCGTCGTTAGTTTCCCTGGTGTGTCTAGTTGTCTGATTGTTTTCACCTGTCACTCCTTGTGTGTCTCCTGTGCTCATCAGTGTTGGCCCCACCCCTGATTGTTCCCACCTGTGTCTAGTTACCCTGTGTTTAAATTCCCCTGTCTCCCAGTGTTCAATGTCGGTTCGTCTTGTGTCATGACTAGTTCGTCGGTGAGAGTTCTGTTTTGTCTTTGTTTATATCCCTAGCCCTAGCCTTGAAATAAAGGAGTTTTTTCAGTTTATATCTGCATTTGGGTCCTGCTTCCAACATACACCGTAACATTACGAACCGACCAAAGATGGACCCAGTGGATTCAGCTTTTTTGATGCCACAGGCGGCTGCTAAGAGAAGGAGGCGCAAAGCCAAGCTCGCAGCCATGCCTCAATGCTCCAGTACCGGCCCACGCAGCTTTGCGTCCATACTGGATTACCTGGCTTACACAGCCAGGGTCCAGGCTTCCGCTCCGGACCTTACAGCCAGGTTTCCGGCCCCAGCTTCCACAGTCCCCTCTGGAGTCCCCTCTGGAGTCCCCTCTGGAGTCCCCTCTGGAGTCCCCTCTGGAGTTCCCTCCTCTAGTCCCTCCTTTAGTCCCTCCTCTAGTCCCTCCTCTAGTCCCTGCTCTAGTCCCTGCTCTAGTCCCTGCTCTAGTCCCTCCTCTCGTCCCTCCTCTAGGTCCCTTCTCTAGTCCCATCTCTAGTCACTCCTCTCCAGTTCCCTCCTCTAGTCCCTCCTCTAGTCCCTGCTCTAGTCCCTCCTTTAGTCCCTCCTCTCGTCCCTCTTCTCGTCCCTCCTCTAGTTCCCCTCGCGAGTCCCCTCTCGAGTTCCCTTCTCTAGTCCCTCCTCTAGTCCCCTCTCTAGTTCCCCTCTCGAGTCTCCTCTCGAGTCTCCTCTCGAGTCCCCTCTCGAGTCCCCTCTCGAGTTCCCCCTTGGTTCCCCTCTCGAGTCTCCTCTCGGGTCCCTACTCCGGGTCCTGTCCTGTTGGGGGCTCCGTCGACTACTCTCCTGCCGGGGGTCCTGCCAACCCTTTGTCCTGTCCCGTTGGAGGTCCCGCCGTCTACTCTCCTGCCGGGGGTCCTGCCAGCTCCATGTCCTGTCCTGTTTGAGGTCCCGCCGTCTACTCTCCTGCCGGGGGGCCTGCCAGCTCCTTCTCCTTTCTCGTTGGAGGTCCCGCCGTCCACTCCCCTGCCGGGGGTCCTACCAACCCTAGGTCCGGTCTCATTGGAGGTCCCGCCGTCTACTCCCCTGCCGGGGGTCCTGCCAACCCTATGTCCTGTCCCGTTGGAGGTCCCGCAGACTACTCTTCTGCCGGGGGTCCTGCCAACCCTGTGTCCTGTGTCGTTGGAGGTCCCGCCGTCTACTCCCCTGCCAACCCTATATCCCGTGCCGTTGGAGGTTCTACCGGGGGCCCTGCCAGCCCCATGTCCATCACCTGTCTCGCCGGGGTTCCTGCCAACTCCTGGTCCACTTCCGTGGGGGATCCTGCCGAAGCCTGTCCGACCGGCTCCGGTTTCTGTCCGGCCGACACCGGGTCCTGCCCGGTCTCCGGAGCTGTCCCATCAGCGCTTTCCTGCCCGGCCTCCGGTTCCTGCCCGGCCTCCGGAGCTGTCCGGTATTCGCCCTCGAGCCCGGCCCTCTGAGAGCCGGAGTCTTCACCCTCAATCCCTGGCCCCTGAGAGTCACGGCCTTCGCCCTCGAGCCCGGCCCCCTGACTTTCCCGGCCGCGGTGGCCTTCGCCCCTCCATAACCCCCACCTTGGACTCTGTCTTGCCCCCGGGCCGTCCGCCCGAGTCCCCCTTCTCGGCTTCTACCTTACCCCCGGGCCGTCCGCCCGAGACCCGTTCCTGGTCCTCTGCCTTGCCCCCGGGCCGTCCGCCCGAATCCCCCTTTTTGGACTCTGCCTTACCCCCGGGCCGTCCGCCCGAGACCCCTTCCTGGTCCTCTGCCTTGCCCCCGGGCCGTCCGCCCGAGACCCCTTCCTGGTCCTCTGCCGTGCCCCTGGGCGGTCAGTTCAGTCCCGTCCTCCAGACCCCCTCCACCCACCCTGGTGGCCCTAGTTTTGCTGGACGACTGGCTGCTTCTCGCACAGTCGGAGCAGGAGGCTGTTACGTAGACAAATGTCCTCGTAAAGCACCTGCTCAACCTGGGTTTCATAATAAATACAGAGAAGAGCACGTTGTGCCCCGCTAACTATACTCTTCCTGGGGTTACGCCTGAACTCGGTGCCCTTTTCAGCTCGCTTGTCAGCGGAAAGAGTGAAAGCTTTCAGAGCTTGTCTCGCTCTTTTCCAGCTGCGCAAACATGTTCTCTTCAGATCATGCCTGCGATTGCTGGGGCTCATGGCATCAGCCATCCTGGTCGTACGACTGGGACGCTTACACATGAGGGAGTTTCAGCGCTGGGTGGCCGCCCTAAAACTAAACCCCACGCGCCATGGCCCGCGGAGAGTGATGGTTACTGCGAAATGCGTAATGGCACTACGCCACTGGCTGCACCCGACTTTTCTAGTACGAGGTGTGCCTATGGGTGCTGTCCTTTCACGGAAAGTGATCACCACGGACGCATGTCTGACAGGTTGGGGAGGTATTTATGAAGGTCGCCCGGTAAGGGGTCTCTGGAGCAGAGACCTCCAGCGGGCGCACATAAATTACCTGGAGCTTTTAGCGGTGTTTCTCACCCTAAGACGCTTTCTGTCTTTCCTCAGGGGACATCACGTCCTCGTGAGGACAGACAATACGACCACAATATCGTATATTAACCGCCAAGGGGGTTTGCGTTCTCTCCAGTTACACACACACTGGTGCGCAAACTTATCCTATGGAGTGGTAGACGTCTCCTCTCTCTGAGAGCGACGCACGTACCGGGAGTGATGAACCTCGGGGCAGATCTGCTGTCCAGAGGTGCACCACTTTATGCAGACTGGACTCTACATCCAAGGATTGTCGATTGTTGTCTTTCGATGCGAACAGATCCACCGGCTCTGCCGGTGGATCTGTTCGCATCGAAAGACAACGCTCAGTGTCAGCTGTTCTTTTCGATGCGCGATCTAAATGCACCGTTAGGCGTGGATGCACTCGCGCACGATTGGCCCCCGGGCCTTCTGTACGCGTTTCCACCCCCTGGCTCTGATACCTCCAACTCTGGCGAGTGAGAGAGCAACGCCACACACTTATCCTGATAGCTCCACACTGACCAGCTATGTACTGGCTAGCGGAGATATATCAGCTGCTGTGCGGGCAGCCATGGCAGCTCCCACTACGCAGGGACATACTGTCCCAAGCGGGGGGGGGCGATCTTTCACCAACACCCAGAGCGCTTGGCTCTATGGGCCTGGCCCGTGAGTGGTACAATCTGAATACAGTGTGACATGAAGCTGACCCTGGCAGCTGCAAAGCGAGCCAGTGGCACTCATGCGTTATCTGTACAGTCTTCAGGCACTCGGTTCGCCCCAGGGAAAACAGAGTGTGGTTGAAGCCCAACCCTGCCTTTATTTTAAGGCGGTTGGTTCAGGTATCATATTTGACATTGAGGCATCCTCCTCGCCACTGTATTCCTCCGGGGAACAGCGGCCGGATTTGCCGTATCCAGCCCGTGCTTTACGCACGTACAGGGACAGATCAGGGGTGCTTCGTCATAATGACCAAGCCCCTTGTGTCCTGGGCTATCCCTTATAAGGGCAAGCCTGTTACTAAGCAACGGCTCTCCCACTGTTTGTGGAAGCAATTGCTGTGGGGCCCATACGAGTCAGAGTTCGCAGGCACCCTCGGGTTCGCGAGTTCTTTTGACTCAGGGTCTGGCTGCATCCTGGGCTCTGTCCAGGATGTCTCCTATCCAAGACATTGGTGCAAGCGGCGAGCTGGTCCTCGCCGCTCACTTTTGTCCGCCTTTTTAACAGTCTGGACGTTCTACTCCCAGTTTGACTCAAGCAGTGCTGGGCACCTGGTTGAGTCGGAGCCCTACCTGTTAAAGTTCTGGTCGGTTTGGTGATTTTCGAGATAAGCTCGTCTGGCAATACGGGAGCTACAATTTCCCATAGTGAGACATCGAACGGAGTGTTATGAATGAGAACTATAGGTTACTTACGTAACCCCAGTCTCAGAGTAACATGAAGTGAGATGTCTCACCAGACGGCCCTCCTTGCTATGGTGAAGCGAGAAGTGGTGCTTATTTTGAATGACGCATGCGTCGTGGCGCAAGCTACTTATAGGGGGTGAATTCCCTGACGCTGACGTCAAGATCACCAGCCAATCAGGATTGGCGTAATGAAATTGATGCTTCTGTTTGCTCCGCGATGAGGCGAATCCCATAGTGAGACATCTCACTTCATGTTACTCTGAAATCTGGGGTTACGTAAGTAACCTATAGTTTTGCTTCAATGCTCACATAATGTATTTCTCCGCAGCACTGCAGGATTGGAGAGTCTAAATCAAGATTTCAGTGAATATAAATGGAACAAATTATGGCCAGTTGCCAGTTGTGAGTTCATGCACTTCATTCACTTTTTATTTACCCATTTAGACATTTCTAAAATGATGTGTATTGTGAGGGAGCATAAATATGTGTCTGATCTAACTTAATGTACCTTGTGTGTATGACAAGCACACTGAATCAGGTTTGAATTGCCTAACATTTTTGTGTGGAATTGATTAATTAATTAATTTAAAGGCAAAAACATGAAAAAGCTAAAAAACAACAACTATTGAATACAATATATTTGGAGCAACTTAATTTATAAATAGTTGTCAACTCAAAAACTTGTGTTCACAATGATGGTAATTAAGTATATACAACTTAAAATTCCTTTTAAATAATGTGGTAAAACTAGTTGGAACAACTTAATTTTTGGAGCAATCAACCTAAAAACTTGTGTTTATGCTAGCAATTATTAAGTAAGTGGTAATTAAAAACACCTCTGATTGTAGAGGAAAAGCCTCAAATAAATGTGTTGGTTTAACACAATTTCATTAGAAGTTGTCATAACTCAATAAACATTGATGCAAACTGTTGCGTTGATTTTCTTTGTTGAGATGAGGTTCAAATGTTAACATAGGTTCAGGAGCATGGCCACGCCTAAAACTCCACCTCGAACCACGGCCACCCTTATTTATATCCGGCAAAACTTCCGGCCACTGCTCGTCTCCATCCTTTCAACCCACCCTCCCTCTCCCTTTCTACCCATACAGTTCCCCTTCAGACTCACACCGAGCGATACATCCATCCCTTCTTCCCTCCCTCCCCTCAACATCCCTACATCCATCATCCCTCCATCCCTCATCCCTTCATCCCTCATCCCTACATCCCTCATCCCTCCATCCCTCCATCCCTCATATACATCCCTCCATCCCTACATCCCTCATCCCTACATCCCTCCATCCCTCATCCCTTCATCCCAACATCCTCTGCCCGTCACCATTTATATTTAAACGGTGCATGTTTATATACTGTGTATACTAACATCTTCATTCCAGGTATCGTCTGGGGGGCCCGTAATCAGCCCACGCAGATCATGCCGGAGACGGAACCCCCACTCTGAGTCTCCCACTGCACGGACCATAGCTCGTCCTCCCAGATCATCCCTTCACCCCCCTTATATCATTCACATGTTACTTCAATAAACGTACAAACATTACACTGTTGTGGCGTGGTTCCTGCTACACTCTAAAAACGAATTCAGGCGACCTTTCACCTCCACTTAATGAAATGCATGGTTGCAAGATAGAAATGTGAGTTAATTGATTTAGATAAACATTTTGAGTTAAACATGAATTTATAAGTTGTGTTGACGTAATAATGTTGGTAATTACATCAACTTAATATTGTGTGTAATTATTTATCCTTTATTTATCCAGGAATGTCCCATTGAGATACAAGATCTTCTTCCAGGGAGTCCTGACTCTAATTTGAACTCTGATTTCTGCGTTAATTGACTTAAAACAAAATTCAAGTTGTAGTTAGTAATGCAATTGGCTTGATAACTTAATTGTTCTACACCTTGAGTTAAGGATTTCAAGTCCACTCCAACTTAACATGCCTGGACATGTTCCGACAGTTAAGACAAATAGAAATATACAAAGGACATTTTAAGGTGAGTGTCATCTTTTGTCATTCAAATACAGTAGATAGCCTTGTAGTTGCACTGTATAGGCAAATTGCTCTTTGACTAAAATTAGCAGCCTTTGAACTGTGAATAGTTATGTGAGAGGGTACAAAGTAGTAGAGGCTACTGTGAGAGTAAAAATACTTTGGTTACTATTGTGATATCGCTTTTTATTCAAAATGAATCTCGGTGAAGCAGATCAAGGACATGTTTCTTGAGGTAGGATCGTTATTTAGAGTTGTCATTGAAATGCAAGTTGTTGTCAGTCACCCATTCAGAATATATTCATTTAGGTCATTTCTCTTTTTTTCCTTTTTCAAAAATAGCACAATACAATTGAAGTAAGCAGAGCACTATAGCCATCCGCTGCCTTGTCGTGTACCTTGGAGAAAAGGAAGAGGACCTTTTCAAGGAGTTTAGCGACGTAATTAAAAATCTTGAAATCAAATCAAATCTATGGGCACAGTGGACACAGGACAAAAGCACTGCTCTATGTCAGTTACATTTTGAAGCATATTGCCCTTTTGGCCACACCCCAATCAATAATATATTAGTAACGTTCAGCATGGATAGGTGTTGACAGCAATGGCATGGGAAAAGGATTGTGTGAAATTTGAAAACTGGCTTCTGCTCTTCACTTAACCAGTTCAAATAGTGTATGGAACCTGCAAAAAAGATGAGAAGGTACACTAAAACTTGCACGGTTGTGATTGACAAAATCTGTCCACATGCATTTAAACACTAGGCAAAGTACTCAAAACCACCTCTGTGTGTCTTCAGGACCACATTGCCATGACGACACACACATGCAGACTCAATAGGTGAAAACAATACCAGCGTTGCTTAAGCAGCTGGTAATAATGGCTTTGAATTCGCTAAGAGTGACAGTTTAAAAAGTATGCAATTACCTAATTCATTATCTCTTATGCACTAACCTATTATTTAATGTGTAAGTAAGTAAGTAAGTAAAACTTTACTTATATAGCACCCTTCTCAACACGGATGTACAAAGTGCTTTACAGTACAGTACACAGGACACAATTCACAGTACCACTATAAAATGTAGAATAAAAGGCATAAAACGGCAGCAGGTAACACATAGGATAAAACATACGACAAAACACCAATAATAAAAAAAAGAGGAAAAAAAAGAAGACAGCCACTAACTCACCTCCTCCGACGACCCAAAGGCCTGTCGGAAGAGGTGGGTCTTTAACCGCCCCTTAAAAATCTCTATTGAGGCCGAGGTTTTTATTATTTGGGGGAGTTTGTTCCAAAGCCTTGGGGCCACTGCCTCAAAGGCACGGTCACCCTTAGTCTTTAGCCTGGTTCGGGGCACCCTTAGGAGGACTTGCTCAGAGGACCTCAGGGCATGTGCTTAAAAAGGACATGAATATCGCCTTCATCAGTGACCGGTCCACCCCAGGATCTGACCATACGATGGCAACCATCGTGGTCGAGGGAAACAAATGAGCAAGTGTGGCACCCCTGGGATGTGTGACCACATTGATATAATAATTATTATTGTTTGGAGTTGGAATATGCCTTTGTTTGGTACATCTGTTATTTTCATTTCACTAACGGGGTTGATAGATGCAGTAAGTAGTGAGGAGGAACGTTTGTGTTTGATTCAATGGTTCCAGGGTACCGATTACAGCGACGGACATTCCCGGGGTTTCCTCAGAAGTAATCTGGAAGGAAACTGAACAACCCCCACTGTCACCAGCACACACTAGTAAGTCTCATCATAACATCCCACACTCACCAGCTCAGTCTGCTGCCCAGTCCGGCCCAGAGACAAGTTGGGGATCATTCTTCGGACATAAGCTATAACAATGTCTGTAAGCAAATCGAGGAAGGAATTAGAGAAGGTGTCAATGACATAGTTCGTGGTGTGCTCCGAATCATAAAACCTGGAACTTTCAAAGACATGCTAATAAATAAGGATGACCTGACAGTGATGGAGCTCAACGGCTTTCTCCAGGCCCACTTAAGAGAGAAAAACAGTACAGAGTTATTCCAAGAATTAATGTGTGCTAGACAGGATGATAATGAAACACCACAACAGTTTCTCTACCGAGTGATAGGGTTAAAGCAACGTGTCCTATTCACCTCCAGACTGTCAGACGCAGGCATTAAATACAGTCCAGCTACTGTTCAAGATGTGTTTCTACATACGGTCTTGCAGGGACTTGGATATAAACACAGTGATGTACGCAGAGAACTAAAGCCTCTTCTGTCAAGTGGTGAAGTGAGTGATGAAACAATATTACGCCATGTAATGAGAATCACCAGTGAGGAGAGTGAGAGACAGAAGAGGATAGGTCCTTCTCGTCGGCAAGCAGCAACTAGTGCTCATCGCGCACAACTTGAGCTTAACACAGTCCAAGAGTGTGGCAACAAACAAGAAAGCACAGCACACAAAACAAAGACAGACCCAATAAAAGAGCTTGCAGCCAAGGTAGATGAGCTAACCAGCATGGTTGAGGCTATGAGACAACAAAAGCAGCCACATCCGGCAGACATCGTTAACCATAACCAATACTCTCAAAACAGAGTGAGAACCAGGAGAGAGAAACCCTTTGGTTGTTCAAGATGTGTCGAACAAAACCGGCCAGATTGTAACCACTGTTTCTATTGTGGTGATGGAGGACACAGGGCTGTGGGCTGTTTAAAGAGACAAGAGAATCAGCGAAACTCAAGCCGGTCACTGCAGCGGGGTTGCTAGTGATCGGATCCACAATACGACCCCAAGCTGAACATTCTGGTGAGGCAAAAGCGCAAATCAGTTGTGAGGGCAAAACAGTTGAAGTAGCTGGTGCACAGAATAGTTACCGGCAAGATGAATCCTCGACTCAGTTTTCTTTTGGTTCACCAGGGGTGAAACGTAGAACTGTTGCCAAGCTGATAGGAAAAAAGTCGCTAATACATTGTAATCTAAACGGATTGGCAGTGACTGCATTGCTTGACTCCGGTGCTCAAGTCAGTATCATAAGCCGTGCCTGTAAAGAACAATATCTGAGCCTAATCTTGATGTTCGACCAATATCGGAGATTATCGAGGATCTGAACGAGCTAAAGGTGTATGCAATTAATGGCGAGCTTATTCCGTTTGATGGCTGGGTAGCCATTATGACCAACCTGCCAGGAAATGAAGAACCCAGTCTTTCCATCAGTGTTCCATTCCTAGTCACAAGCTTGACCATGGAGAGACCATTAGTTGGTATTAATGTTTTGGAGGAAATCATTGAGGGACAGCCAGAACGATTGATAGGCACTCTGGTTAGACTGCTTCGTGATGCCATCAGTGTTCCGGTGGAGAAAGCCGAAGCAATTGTGAGCTTTATTCAGGCAGTTGAACCAAGTACATCGCAGGTACGCCTAAGAACAGGTGTACATCGTCATTCCGGCTGGTCAAGTCACCTGGGTGAGGTGTCGTGAGGTGTCGTGAGGTGTCGTGAGGTGTCGTGTTCCCCAAGCCCTGAACTCCTCTGATCGTCTGGTGTTGTTTGAAGCTGATGAAGACAGTCATCAATTATCGCAGCTGGATTTAGGGACAGGTTTGTTTGAGATACAGAACCCTGCAAAGCCTTATGTCACAATTCCAGTAGGCAACCAATAACACCAAACATGATGTCATCTTACCACACAAGACAGCCCTGGGCGTATTGCAGCACAATGAAAGGTTTGTGGATGCTGAATCTCCTGACAAGACAACATGTACTGCAACAGTCAATGAGGTCTCAACTCAACTCCTTGAACCAATCCTAAAAGCTGAGCCGACTCCACCTCTGTGGCACCCACCAGTGGACCTCAGTCACTTAGAGGAGGAACAACAAGAGATTGCCAGGAGAATGTTGTATGCAGAATCAAAGGCTTTTGCGAGGGACGTAAATGACATTGGCTGTAACCCTAGCCTACAAATGGTGATACATCTGAAGGACGATATTCCAGTGCAAAGGATGTATACTTCCATACCAAAGCCGCTTTTGATGGAGGTCAAAGAATATATTCAAGACCTACTGGTGAAGGGATGGATTGTTAAATCCAAGTCTTCCTATTCTGCCCCTGTTGTGTGCGTGCGGAAGAAAGATGGCTCATTGCGCCTTTGTATAGACTATCGCCTGCTCAATCAGAAAACTGTACCAGACCGACACCCACTGCCTCGGATACGGGACCTACTGGACACCTTGGGGGGATACTCTTGGTTCAGCATCCTTGACCAGGGTAAGGCATACCACCAGGGTTTTGTGGCTGAAGGTTCACGCCATCTGACCGCCTTCATCACACCCTGGGGGCTTTATGAGTGGGTGAGAATCCCGTTTGGTCTTACGAATGTCACAATTCACATGTTATGTCACGTTTGTAGTTTTGTCTGTGTTTTTCTTGTCTTTGGGTTTCCTGTCTTATTGTGTTAAGTGTTCACCCCCGTTTCCTGCCTGTCTGCTTTCTGTCTGTTTCCCTCCCTGATTACCCGATTGTGTTCACCTGTTGTCCTTGTGTTTCTCCTCCCCTGCCCGGCTGTTTCTCGTTGTCATGATTACCCCTTCTTGTATTTAGTCTTGTCTCTGTCTGTGTTCAGTGTTGGGTCATTGTTTGTTGATGACGGAGTTCACCGGAGAGTGTTCTGTTCGGTATTTATCTGTATCCTTGAAATAAAGGGTTTCTCAAGAGTTATCTGCATTTGGGTCCTGCTTCCTTCACTCATCCGTGACAGAATGACCCAACCAGGAATGGACCCAGCAGACAGCTTGTACGCTGTAAAGTACAAGTTAACATGCTTGAGGAATGACTTTCGATATGCCTCCAGTACGGAAGAGAGGCAGTCAGTTATTTCTGCGGCACGCCAGGAGGTAACCTCAAGGCCCTGGTTGAGGGAGTTGCTCCCCGAGTGGGTGGAGGACATTTTGGGCAGCGTTGAGGTCAAACCTTTTTCCCGGCCTGCTAGCTCCAGGCATGCTAGTCCCCTACCTCCCAATTCCCAACCTGACACCATACGTCTCGGCGTGTTCCGTCTGGAGTCAACCTCTGCTTCTTCCCCAGTTCCTGCTCCTGTTCTGGAGTCATGTGCTGGAAGTCGTCAGGCTTATGGAGGCCCACGGAGTATTCAGGCGGCTGCTAAGAAGAGTCGTCGCAAGGCCAGACAAGGAGCACGGGCCCCAGCAGCCATGGTTCCAGTCCCAGTACGGGCCCCAGCAGCCATGGTTCCAGTTCCAGTACGGGCCCCAGCAGCCATGGTTCCAGTCCCAGTACGGGCCCCAGCAGCCATGGTCCCAGTCCCAGTACGGGCCCCAGCAGCCATGGTTCCAGTTCGGGTCCCAGCAGCCATGGTTCCTGCCCCAGTGCAGGCTCCCGCAGCCATGTTTCCGGCTCCAGGGCCGGCCCCAGCGGCTATGGTCCCGGCTCCGGGAGCGCCCTATACGGCCGTGTTTCCGGCGTCGAAGCTAGAGCTTATAGACAGGCTTCTGGCTTCAGCAGCCATGTTTCTGGCGGCTATTCCGGTCCCTGCAGCCAGGGTTTCGGCCCCAGTTCTGGTCCCAGCAGCCATGGTCCCGACCCCAGCTGCCTTGGTTCCAGACCCGGATCTGGTCCCGGCTGCCACGGTCCCATCTCGGGTTCCCTCCTCTGGTTCCTCCTCGAGTCCCCTCTCTAGTTTCCCTCTCGAGTTCCCTCTCGAGTTCCCTTATCTAGTCCCTCCTCTAGTCTCTCCTCTAGTCCCCTCTTTAGTCTCTGTTCGAGTCCCCTCTCTGTTTCCATCTCAAGTTCCCTCTCCAGTTCCCCCTCGAGTCCCCTCTCGAGTTCCCTCCTTTAGTCCCTCCTTTAGGCCCTCCTCTAGTCCCTCCTCGAGTCCCCTCTCTAGTTCCCCTCTCGAGTTCCCTTCTCTAGTTACTCCTCTAGTCCCTCCTCTAGTTCCCTCTTTAGTCTCTGTTCGAGTCCCCTCTCAGTTTCCATCTCAAGTTCCCTCTCCAGTTCCCCCTCGAGTCCCCTCTCGAGTTCCCTCCTTTAGGCCCTCCTCTAGTCCCTCCTCGAGTCCCCTCTCTTGTTCCCCTCTCGAGTTCCCTTCTCTAGTTACTCCTCTAGTCCCTCCTCTAGTTTCTTCTCTAGTCCCCTCTGTAGTCCCTTCTCGAGTCCCCTCTCTGTTTCCATCTCCAGTTCCCTCTCGAGTTCCCTCCTTTAGTCCCTCCTCTAGTCCCTCCTCGAGCCCCCTCTCTAGTTTCCCTCTCGAGTTCCCTTCTCTAGTTACTCATCTAGTCCCTCCTCTAGTCTCTCCTCTAGTCCCCTCTTTAGTCTCTGTTCGAGTCCCCTCTCTGTTTCCATCTCAAGTTCCCTCTCCAGTTCCCCCTCGAGTCCCCTCTCGAGTTCCCTCCTTTAGTCCCTCCTTTAGGCCCTCTAGTCCCTCCTCGGGTCCCCTCTCTAGTTCCCCTCTCGAGTTCCCTCCCCTAGTTACTCCTCTAGTCCCCTCTGTCTCGCCGGGGTTCCTGCCAACTCCTGGTCCTTTTCCGTGGGGGATCCTGCCGAAGCCTGTCCGACTGGCTCCGGTTTCTGTCCGGCCGACACCGGGTCCTACCCGATCTCCGGAACTGGCCCATCAGCGCTTTCCTGCCCGGCCTCCTGATCCTGTCCGGTCGACACCGGCTCGAGCCCGGCTCCCTGAGAGCCGCGGTCTTCGCCCTCGAGCCCGGCCCCTTGAGAGCCGCGGTCTTCGCCCTCGAGCCCGGCCCCCTGAGAGCCGCGGTCTTCGCCCTCGTGCCCGGCCCCCTGAGAGCCGCGGTCTTCGCCCTCGAGCCCGGCCCCCTGAGAGCCGCGGTCTTCGCCCTCGAGCCCGGCCCCCTGAGAGCCGCGGTCTTCGCCCTCGTGCCCGGCCCCAGAGAGCTGCGGTCTTCGCCCTCGGACCCGGGTCCCTGACTCTTCCTACCGCTGCCTTCGGTCCTCCATGGTCCCCACCTTGGACTCTGTTTTGACCCCGGGCCGTCCGCCCGAGACCCCTTCCTGGTTCTCTGCCTTGTCCCCGGGCAGTCCGCCCGAATCTCCCTTTTTGGACTGTACCTTGCCCCTCGGGCCGTCCGCCCGTGACCCCTTCCTGGTCCTCCGCTGTGTTCCTGGGCTGTCAGCCCAAGACCCGTCCTCCGGACCCCCTCCGCCCACCCTGCTTGGGGTTTTGGACTTTTTTGTTTTTGTTTTTCTTGAGAGGGGGGTTCTGTCACAATGCACATGTTATGTCACGTTTGTAGTTTTGTCTGTGTTGGTGTTTTTCTTGTCTTTGGGTTTCCTGTCTTATTGTGTTAAGTGTTCACCCCCGTTTCCTGCCTGTCTGCTTTCTGTCTGTTTCCCTCCCTGATTACCCGATTGTGTTCACCTGTTGTCCTTGTGTTTCTCCTCCCCTGCCCGGCTGTTTCTCGTTGTCATGATTACCCCTTCTTGTATTTAGTCTTGTCTCTGTCTGTGTTCAGTGTTGGGTCATTGTTTGTTGATGACGGAGTTCACCGGAGAGTGTTCTGTTCGGTATTTATCTGTATCCTTGAAATAAAGGGTTTCTCAAGAGTTATCTGCATTTGGGTCCTGCTTCCTTCACTCATCCGTGACAACGAATGCACCAGCAGATTTTCAGAGGAGTATGGAGGAGATGTTGAGTTCTTTGAGAGATGAGTGCTGTATACCTTACCTGGACGACATCCTGTGTTACTCCCAGACCTTTGAAAATCATGTGGAGGTGGTTCGGAAAGTGCTCCAAGCGATACAGAGTCAGGGAGTGAAGCTCCGCCCTGAGAAGTGTGAGGTGTTCAGGGGAGAAGTTCGCTATGTCGGACGCCTGGTCTCTGGTGAGGGTGTCCGAGTCGACCCCAAAGATCTAGAAGCTGTACTGGCCCTGAAAGCGAAAACACCGAAGTCCGTAGGTGACTTGAGAAGAGTCCTCGGCTTTCTCAGTTAGTACAGGTCGTACATACAAGACTTCTCAAAGATAGCAAAGCCATTATACGAGTTGTTCCAAGTGAAAGCCTCAACACAAGCTCGACAGATCAAAGCTAAAGGACCCCAGCTGTCATCCAGGGCGCCTATAGAGTGGACTGCTGTGCATCAGACTACACTTGAGGAACTGGTTGACATGTTAACTCATCCTCCAGTTCTCGGATACCCAGACTTTGACATGCCATTCGTCTTGCATACCGATGCATCGGAGCAAGGACTGGGAGCAGTTCTTTACCAACAGCAGGATGAAAAGCTGCGAGTCATTGGCTATGGGTCACGAACCTTGACACCGGCTGAAAGGAATTATCATTTGCACAGCGGCAAATTAGAGTTCCTCGCGCTAAAATGGGCAGTGTGTGAGAAGTTTAGAGATTACCTCTTTTATGCTCCTCACTTCACCATCTACACTGACAACAATCCACTTACTTATGTTATGAGCACGGCCAAACTCAATGCGGTCGGTCACCATTGGGTGGGGGAGTTGTCAGACTTCCGCTTTAGCATTAAGTACAGACCTGGAAGAATGAACATTGATGCGGATACACTGTCCCGTATCCCTCTTGATATTGACCACTACATGTCAACGTGCACAGAAGAGTTGTCGCAAGATGTGGTGAGTGCAACCTGGGAAGGAGGTCAAGCAGCTCAGAGAAAAGATGTTGCCTGGGTAGCTGCCCTCTCTGCCTCCTCCCTTGACGTTATTCCACAGCCGTGCACACCTCTACAGGAAATAAGTCACAATGAGTTGGTTCAAGCCCAAAGGGAAGACCAAACGATTGGAGAGATCGTAAGGCTAAACTAAATTAGTGATACACTTTCAGAAAACAGCTTGTCCTACCTCTGAAATATCAGTCTTTTGTCTTGAAGCACCTTCATGATAACATGGGACATGTAGGCACAGAGAGAGTAATTCAACTAGCCAGAGAAAGGTTTTACTGGCCTCATATGAAAAGATTCATGGAGGATTATGTGACAAAGAAATGCTGTTGCATTAAACAGAAGAAACCAACGGTCCATGTGCATGCACCAATGAGCAGCATGAAGTCTAACTCACCCCTTGAACTGGTCTGCATTGACTATTTGCACCTTGAGAAAAGTAAAGGAGGCTATGAATATATCTTGGTGGTAGTCGACCACTTCACAAGGTTCGCACAGGCCTATGCAACCAAAAATAAATCCGGACGGACAGCAGCAGAGCGGATTTATAATGACTTTATACCCCGTTTTGGGTTCCCCAACATACTGCACCATGATCAAGGAAGATAATTCGAGAATGATCTCTTTCGAACACTCGGGCAGCTCTCGAACATCTCCTTACCACCCGCAAGGAAATCCAGCTGAGCGGTTCAACCGAACCCTGTTACAGATGCTGCGAACGCTGACAGACAAAGAAAAAGAGACATGGAAAGAACATCTTCCATTTGTATAACTGCACACGTCACGAATCAACCAGTTATTCGCCTCACTTTCTTCTCTATGATCGTCAACCTCGTCTCCTTGTGGATCTCCTGTTCGGCCTGTCAGAGGAGACAGATCCAGTGACACACAAAGGATATGCTGAGAAATGGCACGAAAGGATGACAGAAGCATATCGGATTGCTACTGATAACAGTCTGGCGTCTAGTGCAAAGGGCAAGTCCTATTATGATCAGAAGGCGAGGGGAGTGGTTCTGAAGCAAGGGGATAGAGTGTTAGTCAGGAACCTAAGTGAGCGCGGAGGGCCTGGTAAATTGCATTCCTATTGGGAGAAGAGGATATATGTGGTAAAGGAACAGGTTTCAGATAACCCAGTATATGTCGTCCATCCAGAAAGTGATGCAAAAGGGAAAACCAGAACCCTGCACAGAAACCTGCTTCTGCTTGTCAATGACTTGCCAGTGGAATTTCCACCAGAGTTAGTCAAACCAACCCCAAAGCCATCACAGAATCAAGGAAGCCATCCAAGGAGACAAAGGGATGTGAGAGACCAAAATGCTGAGACATCTGATTCAGAGGATGAGTCAGCAGGAGGTTACTGGCTGAGGATACCAGCAAATCGTGTTAAGCCTAACATAACAGTTACTCCAAAAAGACCAAGTATGATAAGAAGAGAACAGACATCAGTGTGGGAACCACATTCTTCTGAGGAGATGTTTGGAAAGACTACCAGGAACTCTGGTGTAGAGAGACAACTAGAGTTCCAAACTTTACCTGACATGGACATTGCGCAACGGGAAGCTGGAGAACAGGCTAGAGGTCTTTGTGAAGAAGAGTACTCGTCAGACAGGGGTGAACTTCAACTTGAGGATGAACCGGAAGTCTCTCATCAAACTGACTCAGAGGAGAACAATGAGCAGACAACTCCTAATGTACCTCAGAACGAAGATGAACAAGAGTTGCCTCAACGTGCATGTCCCGAGGAACAGGTACAAGACCCTGAACCTTACTCACCTGTCCCACTGAGAAGGTCTACTCGGGAGAGACGACCGGGTCAAATCCTCACCTACTCATCTCTTGGCCACCCAACATACCAGTCGGGTCCAACAGTAAATGCTATGGACACATACCTCATGCCCTACACTCACCTTTGGTATTCACAAACATGCCCACCATCATTCCACTACGCACCCCTCATTCCATATCCCCATTCCGCATTTACATGTCCCATACAAGGGTATTGAAAGGTCACACACAGTGTTAGTCCTAAGGGTCATACATTTTGAGATCCATTTTGTGGACATTGTAAATATTTGTGTTTTATGAAGATGTTAAAGCTATCTTGCTATCTTACTTGTGATTTCAAGTAAGTGTCGGGAGCCACTTTTGTTGTCGGGGAGCGTGTGGCACCCCTGGGATGTGTGACCACATTGATATAATAATTATTATTGTTTGGAGTTGGAATATGCCTTTGTTTGGTACATCTGTTATTTTCATTTCACTAACGGGGTCGATAGATGCAGTAAGTAGTGAGGCGGAACGTTTGTGTTTGATTCAATGGTTCCGGGGTACCGATTACAGCGACAGACATTCCCGGGGTTTCCTCAGAAGTAATCTGGAAGGAAACTGAACACAACGTGTCCTCATTACTTCTGTCTCACCTGCACCATACAGGTATCATCACTGTTACTGTGGTCCTCATATCGGGGACCCGTAACACAAGCATTCTGCGTTAAATGTGTTCATACTGTTTGAAATACAGTAATGACTGTCGGCAGTGTAAACATCTTTGTTACATCTTTTGTAAAATTGATGTGTGTGATCTGCAGATTGGTGGCCATTGAGAGTTTGTTTCTGTAGTTTTACAAAAACTTTACAGATTTGACACATTTGGCACTGGTTTTAAATATGCAAAGGCCTCTAACTTCGTTGTGATGGCAGCATTTATTTGCTGTGTCCCCATTTCCCATGGTAATATGGCTAATGTGTTTATTTATTATTTGTGGGGCAATTTAAATGTGTGTAATTTATCTTTTTTTTCAAGATTTAAATGAAGCTCAGCGAAATTTCTTTCAGGAAGACTGGGTATATATACATTCATTCCGCAGCTGCATATAATCAGCTCATCACAGGCGTTCTCTTTAACCTATTACATTTCACCTCATTCTCCAGCAGCCAATCAACGTGCTGCAGCCAAACTATAAAATGGTTCTCCTCTCTCCTGCAGTCAGCTGTGATTTCAGGTGTTCATTCACCTTATCATATGGCATGTGTCAATAAATGTTCAAACAAAATGAATTCTCTCCTGATTGAAACATCATGTGTTGAAATAAACAACTGTACAACTTTAAAAGGCAAAAACATGTAAAAGCTAAGAAAAAAAACTATTGAAAACAATATATTTGGAGCAACTTAATTTATAAATGGTTGTCAACTTAAAAACGTGTGTTCACAATGATGGTAATTAAGTACATATAACTTAAAATCCTTTTAAATCATATGGTAAAACAGTTTGGAACAACTTAATTTTTGGAGTAATCAACTTAAAAACTTGTATCCCGAATTAGGGTAATTAAGTATATACAACTTAAAATTCCTTTTAAATCATGTGGTATAACTAGTCGGAACAACTTAATCTTTTGAGTAATCAACTTAAAAACTTGTGTTTATGCTACCAATTATTAAGTAAGTTGTAATTAAAAACACCTCTGATTGTAGAGGAAAAGCCTTCTCCCCTAACTCAAATAACTTTGTTGCTTTAAGACAATTTCATTAGAAGCTGTCTTAACTTAAAGGGGACCTATCATGCAAAATGCACCTTTGTACGTCTTTTATACATGAATATGTGTCCTCGGTGTTCCAGGGAACTCACCAAGTGTCAGAAAACACAACCCTCTCTATTTTCCTCCTTCGCCAAATCTCTAAAAAAGGCAATAGAGTCTGTCTGCAGACCGCAGCAAGGAGGCGTTTCCTATAGGGGCGTTTCCTATAGGGGCGTTTCCTATAGTGAACGACGGGAGCCGGCTCTCGCCCGCGAACGAGACGTTTTTTGTTTTGTTTTTGCGGAGGGATCTAGATCGGCATGAAGGCACATTATGCAATGTGCAATGTGGACATTATCCCGCTTATTACACATGGCCACATTCTCAACAAAGTAACGACATGACTCCCAATAATAATTGAAATGCTTTTATGGATTTAGAAAAAGATTTTATTGATTTAAAAAATAGTTTTTTGTATTGATTTAAATTGACATGCATCCGCTAAGAAAAGTAGTCCGTTGTTACTGTTTGAACTAACGTAACAACGGCAGGAACTGCTTCTATAGTGTTTTTGAGGAGCTTTTTGATTACAGATTTGAAAACATCGTTGCTTGCTTTAAAAGTAGCACAATTCATTATGTCAAACCTTGAAAGATATCCCTGCCCTAATGCCAAAAGTAACTGGCAACTGAATATATGTCGCCGTAGCGATGATGTATATGTCTGGACCGCTGAGTTGATCTCAAAGCACGCTCCCCTCTCCTGCAGGGAGAACAACTATATTTATATACTTTATATAGGTTGATACAGTAGCCCCTTTTTTTAAATAGTTTTTATAGGTGTTGCCATCTGTTTTGTGTAGCGTGGTTCTACAAGCAAGTCAATGTATTAATTGGGTGGTATCAGAGAGTTACACGGGTCTGTAAATGCAATGAAAACAATTGGCCACAGCAAATAATTTATATTAAACATGTAATTTTTACTTTTGAATACTTTAGTACAAAGGATGTCTTGAATAATTTAAGTGATATATGTGTACACATATAAATCATTAGTCAAAACAGCGCTACATTTGATTTAATTAAAAGGTATAATATGTGGTAAACTGAAGAGCCCTTTGGGAGCCGAAAGAGCCGGCTCTTCTTGGTGAGCCAAATGATCCGGCTCAGCAAGAAGAGCTGGAATTCCCATCACTAGAACAATGACTTCTTCTGCGAGGATTTATAAAAGCAGCCGGATAAAAAAAGTTAGGAAACGCCCCTATAGGAAACGCCCCTATAGGAAACGCCTCCTTGCTGCGGTCTGCAGACAGACCCATCTCAAAAAAGGGGCTGCAACGGATCTGAAAAAAACGGATCCACATTCCAATACTTTTCTACGTCACAAAGAAGTGCTCCGCTTATTGGTCAACTCTCCACCTATCAGGGGAATGAGCCACGGCCACGTGCATTGCCAAACCTCTCATTCGCATCGGCAGGCTAAATAATCAACACCCCAGTCACATCTGTGTTTTTGCCTGCTCTTGCCAGGATGTCTAAGCCAGTTAAACGTTGTGCTGTTGTGGGCTGCAAGACTCGGGACAGGGGACTGCATGCAATGCCATCAGTGGAAAAAGAAATGAATCTGTGGCTAGACTTCATTTACAAGGGACATGTGCCAGAAGACCACGGAAGATTTCTGTTTGTGTGTTCCAAACATTTGACCACGGACATGTTTATTAACTTCTCTCAAGTCCAACACGGATATGCCTCCAAACTAATGCTAAACCCGGGATCAATACCAACCATCCGGGACCAGGCCAGTGAGGACACATCCAATTTTGAAGCTGTAAGTTTTTATTTAGTGGTGTTTTTCCTGATAAAGCTATCTCTAGCTTGTAGCATGTAGATTCGCCGCATCAATGTCGCCTCAAACCCAAATAGTAATCGGTAAGGTGTTTATATATTTTTGTAGCATTTTATTTTGTACGCTCCGCAGTCTTTGCTTTGTCATTTGAATTATCAGGCATTTGCTAACATGTTCAGACCAAGCGGCAAACTGTGGGGTAGAGCCGTGAAGCCAATACGGAAGTGTCACACACTGCAGTTCATATATTGGCCGATAGGCGATGGCTGCAGAAAGGAGCAATTTCCATAGACCCCCATGTTAAAATGCCCAATTTTACAGCAGAAAAAAACATGTTTCTCTCCCTGGCTCCATACATTTTATTATCGATATAGTTAGATTCCACCTTCATGATTATGGATCTGAGAGTGAATTGTTTTCTAACGCGACCCTTTTATTTATATTAGGTCTTAAAGTGTGTGCATAAATTAGGGCGTGGTCACATTGAGTGACGGCTCTGTCCAGCGCCTGCCGCTGTTAGCTTCTTGTCTCTCCGCTAGCTGCTCCGTGAAGCTACAGGGACTCTGCCTGCTCAGCTCATCCAGGAAACACAACTTGTAGCCGGCCGTGGTTGTTTGTTCTTCATGCTTATATATCGGACTATTGTGACTCGCTCTGCGGTTAAAACAAACGGTGCATGAATGCGGTAAGTACAATTCGAGTGCTTTATTTATGTGTTAATGATTTTAATCAGCTACGTAATGAATGGTAAGGCTTGGGTTAGCATGTAAGCTAGTGGTAGCTACATCGGTGCTAACGATTGTAATCGTACCCTCCAAGTTAAAATCATAGACTGTATATATAAAGGTTAAAACGAAATAGACAAGTGTTAAGTGGGATAATACTGTTGAACAAACGGCTTCTGTTTGAGGTTGATAAAATAAGGTTACATCCTTGTAACTTAGAGATATTTTATTATGTAGGAGGAACTGTATGCATCTAAGGTTAATTTAAATTGGCTATGCTAGAGTATGTAGACAAGTTAATGTCGAAGTAGTTATGTGAAATCAACCTCACAATAAGATATGTGTATATTACAATTATTAATGTCATATTTCAAGATGATTACTTAGATACAGTCATCTGAAGAACGAACCCAAACCTTGTTGTTTTTATTAATTGCATTACCAAATGGGTATCAAATAAACAGTAAGCATTGGTAACACAACTTCCAAAGTTACAGTAAAATAAAAAGGACCCTGACGGACAATACACAACATGTTCAACAGCAGAGAATCAGTTATATTGTTTGTACACATGGTACTTTACATATATATATCTGTTTGTTTGAGGTGTCCAGGTGATGCAGACAGGCTGGACCAGAGAGTGAGAGACAGAACTGGACTCCTCACAGCAGTGAATTCAGCTCAGGTACAAAGACTCTTTTTTCATACTGTACAAAGAATCAAGAAATATATTGGTTTAAATGAATGAAGTATTGACTTGAATACACTGATCTACATTCCAATAAACAATACTAGATTACCTACACATCAGTTAAGTTGAGGGTTTATTCCATGCAAAAAGTTACATTTAGATATTTAGCAATATGACTTTGTCAGCTCTCTAATTTAATGTATTGAAGGCAAAGATATTTAACACATAGTGAGAACTGCTACTATTTATCTCTCAATATTGTCTGTAAAACGTGGTAAAAGTTATTCTTTCAGTGAGACAACAGAGCAAGCTTCTACAGTTGCACTACGTTTTGTAACAGTTAAATATTATTTTGATAATAACATATATTTCAATGTTGATGAACTTCATACTGTTCATTCATAATCTGATTGTCTTTGTAGCTCATTGTTAAAATAAAATAAAAACATTACAATTACAAAATAATTATATCTACAGCCCCTAAACACACAGCTTTCATAAATAACACACTTGTTCTGCAATAATATGTTTTATGTTTCCTGTCATTTTTGTTAGGAAAGGACATGCCTGAAAGACACGACATTTTCTCCTTCTCTGAGGGTCAAGAAGAACATCCAAGAGGAAAATTAAAAGCTGATGTTATGAGATTTTAAGACCAGTACAGGACATTCACTAAGAAACTACTTTTATTGTAAAAACAGTCAGCTGATCGAATGCAGCTATTTCCACATCTACACTCCATCCGCTGATTATTTCTATTTGCCTCACTTTATGAGCTTCACATCACTTGTGCCTTTTACCGCAGAGTTTGCAACGTCACAAATAAATGGGGCCAATCTTCAGTCAGATGGGAATGTGTAATCTAACATTTTCAGTAAGAATAATGGACAAAAGGAATGCAAATACAAATACAATTTATTGAAATGTGAACCAAAAGTTAATCAAATGTTTTAAATAAAAAGCACATATGGACAGAAGGTGTAAACCTATTAAATGTATAAGTAAACACATTTAGTCAAATAAAGTGACAGACTAGGCCTGTGCAGTTGGTATCGGCTTTGCCCAGCATGGGCTCCACCATCAGCCCTCGTCCTCCTTGCAGAGGAAAGACCCTCAGTCCTCTCCAAACCAACAGACAGGACGTCCATCACACAGAGGTTTCTCCCTGAAGTCTCTGCTGCTCTCTGGACACCAGGCTGTCTCAATCCGTCCACACTGAATATGAGGGGGGAAATGAAAATAATAAATGCTTTAGACAATAAGAAACATAAAGTTGACTGTTGAGTTGCTCAGTTTTTACTGTATAACTAATATCTCAGGTTAAGAGGCACATTCAAATAAAGATTGGTCTTTAAATACATTTTGTCTTTTGAATTGTTTGTCTAAAGTCAAGGATCTAGAACTGGTACTTAGTTTGAATAATACAGTCTGGTTATTATGCTGTTTGGAGGAGGCCTCACAGGTAAGAGCACTAACTAGCTACCATCACATGTACCTTAGCTTGACTTAAATGTATAAAACGTATGGTTAAGTGATATCAAAATATAAATAACTAATGTCATGCAAACATTAATATTTGCTTGATTCCATGTGTTGAATTTAGCACAATTGCATACAAACGTTAAGGGGTTTTAAGATTCTGAAGTATTATGCTAAAAACTCAATAACTTAGATTATAATTTATAGTTTTGCTGAATAGTTTCAAAGCCGCTTACCTTAGAAACGTAAAATGCGACGGCAGCGTGCAGATGGGGAGCATGTTAGCTTAGCTTGGTAGCTTCAGCTAGCTCTGGAACTTCCAGCTCGGTGGCAGCAGGTCCCGCCTCGGCTCCGCCTCTTTGCCCTTATTTGGAGCAGGCTGGAGAAGGCGGGAGTTGAACTCTGACGTAACTGTTGAGCCGTTAGTGGCCGACTCCGCCTACTAAGGGCTTCACGGCAACTCTGCAGAATCCTATGGGTGACGTCACGGACCCTACGTCCATTTATATATACAGTCTATGGTTCAGACATACTGCCGTAATGGCGATCTGTGTGAAGGCTGTAAAGCCACGCCCTAGGCGATAACACAAGTATTTATTCTCCTATTTATTAGTATTTTGTATCCTCTACAATCATATTGAGTAAGTTATAATAACAAACGTAATCTTCTGTAGGCAAGTGCCGTTTTTTCCAGCGTTATATGTAAACGCTTTTGTGATTGTAGTCTGTAAGAACGATCAGATATCATCGATCTGTAAGCTAAGCTACGCTAATGAGACATGCCGTGTTTTGCAGCGTTATATGTAAAAGCTTTTGTGTGTTTACTTGTTTGCGCACATGAATATAAATGGGTGTGTTAGGATACAACACTGTGTATGTATGCGAGGGGGGACACACACCACGAGTAAAACTGAGCTAAAGCCCCGTCGGTCTGTTGTTGTTGACAAGGCCTTACCTCTAGCAACAGGCTAATTAGTGGCTAGCACTCATTACAGTCAGTCTACTGAGCTCAGCCCCTCTCCAACACATCACCTGCATTGAGTCAGAAACACAGCATGCACGTTACGGTTCAAAACTAACTCAGATTGGAAAAGGCTAAGCAAAGAGCTTTGCTAAATAGAGAGCTTTGCTAAGAAGTTTCAGTTTTTTTACATGCATATACTAATCTAAACCACATTTTTTGTTGTGCTTTTTTTTTCACCATTGCACAGCCCTACGTGGCCAACTTGATGGACCTCATCTTCGACCAAGTCTTTGTGGACCCTGCACCATTATGAGCGACCTGACAGGGAGGAGGTCATTGCCGGGTATGCTACACGGTTCAATTTGGCTGCTGTCTGAACCCAACATCGACATTTCACGGATCAGGAAACTCCCTGCGTATCCTGAGGACAACGCAGGCCGGAATCACCACTCTGATCCTGCGTCCAAGGAAGCCCCAGCACCAGCTCACAAAGCTTCTGTAAAAATATTTAGTGTCATTTATACAAAATACAAGTAGGCTACATTTAGTTTTTTTGTATGGGTTTTTTTAACCGTTGATTTTGACAATAAAGTTCCAAGTTGATATCAAAATGTGTCGTGATTATTCATGTTTGGATGGGTAAAGAATATTCTGATTTCAAAAGCATAAGGTTGTGTGTGTGTGGACCTTTTTGTCGTACACATGGGTGTGTTATGCCATTGCTGTGTAGTATATAATAGTACAATGACGTTGTGGCGCAATTTGCACAAAGAAGTCAATAACTGAGCTTTTAAAAACACATGAAACTACACACATTGCTGACAACAATGAGGTGTTGTTGGAGTTATACTTTTTATCATCCCAAGTTATTCAACTTTCCAACGGTTGTTGCACGATGTTGGAAGAAAAGGACTGTAAACTATTAAACGCAATGAGGCCATTGTATATATGCTGAAAATATGAATGTCTCCCTTTATAAATATATATATATATCGCTGTTTTTGCGTTACAAACTGTACACATTGCATTCTTGCTAATTAGCCAAAATATGAACGGAATAAGGAGCAAGCATCGTAACAGAGTAAAATAAATAGGGACAACAGCTTGTCAGCTAACCATTCAGAAACGTCCTGCTGCAACCGAGATTTTTGCACCTCCACCAAAACCTCCGCTGCTTCAGGGTCAGTTTCTGGATCAAATTGATAGTATGCTTGAAGGCTTGAACACATGCATTGCTCTGAGATGACATGTTTATTCGACACTCGTAATCACAGCAAGCATGGTAACGTGACTCTTGCCGGCTCATGCCTGCTCTTCTGCAGGGGGGCGTGGTCAGCTGCTGCTCAGAATTTTCAAAGACGGGCTTGGAATAAAGCGAAAATGAGCGAAACGAGGCATGTCTAAAAAATGATCTGTTTGGTATTTTGAAAAATAAAATGTATAAATATACCTTATATAGGTATGGTCATACACTATATCATTTAAATATAGCATGATAGGTCTCCTTTAATAAACATCGATGCAAACTGTTGCGTTGATTTTCTTTGTTGAGCCAAGGCATTTGTTTTTAGAGTGTAGTGAACCAAAGCATTTGTTTTTAGAGTGTGGAGCCTCATTCATCACTGTCAAAAGCCAGTTAAATTTAAATGGATAAAATATTGAATTATGAACATCATCTCAGTTGTTAACACATTGGATGTAACAATAGTAGTACAAGTATAGTAAGATCCCAGCTACTCTCACAATAAGCCGTACGACTTCATACCTGCTGAAAACAAAGTGATTTTTAAACAGCATATTCTGCAGTCATGCAAATTGAGGTTTTAATGCCGCACAAATCAATAATTCTATACAATCAAATCAAATCAAATAAAGTTTTATTTATATAGAACATTTATAAACGATTTTTGGTCGAGCCAAAGTGCTGTACATAAAATAAAAATAGCCTACAGTAGAGACACTTTACAGCAAATACAACAGCACAGATTGTTCAGAATATAAGTATGAGAAAAACGACACCCTCTATTCTTACCCCCTAAACACACCAGGAGCGTCTGCGCCGCGTTACGTTGCGGCTGCGCCGCGCTGCGCCCTCCTCCTGCGACCTAACACACCAGGCGCGTTTCAAAACGTTGCGGAAGCGGAGCGTCGTGTGTGCAGCCTGCAGTTCTTCTTCTTCTCTTTAATGGCGAATCGCTTCCACTTGGAGCATATATCGCCACCTACTGTTGAGTTATTAAATGTTCATATTAAATCCTTATCCTCAAACTAGTGCTTTTGAGGAATTTGAAGATCAGCTTGTTTGCTTCATTTCTTGATTTATTTTACATATATTGACTTGAAATCCATGTCCTTGATGTTGAGTTGTTCCCGTGCAGTTTTCAGAATGAGTCTTTGCCTTGTATATTCCGGGCAGCTAAAAAATACATGATGTATTGTCTCTGGTTGTTGGCAACCATCACAATTGCCATTTGGATGTTTTCCAATCAGATGCAGTGATGAGTTTAATCCAGAGTGACCCAATGTTATCCTGCTGTTAATGCTCTGTTCTCTTCTACTACTCCCCCAGGTGCTTCCTGTTCCCACTTCCCGTTGTATCTGGTATAAATGTCTTTGATGTTAGCCTCGCAGTTGTTGTTGATTTTGGAATATTTCCTGGACATTTGTACTTCTACAAGTAAGTAGGCTACGTAGTTAAATAGTTTATGTTTGTGTCTGTTTAAATCGGGTTTATTGTTGTTATTTCCTATGTTGTTGTGTTGTAGACTACAGACACAGTTAATAATAATTGTAATATTCCAGTTATAAACGATATGAATCAAAGATGTGTTGCTGTATTTTAGTGGTAAAAAAATATGCATTCATCATCATAATTATTCTATATATATATAATTTACAGTGCCTGTAAACCGGAGGAGAACGCTGGCATGTATTCTCCTACTTGAAAGACTACGGGGGGATGGGGGGAGCCGGTTTTGGGTGCACCCCCTCAACCAGAAAAGGAGACAACAAGGTGATTTTCATCACCTCGTGGCTGAGCTGAGGCTGGACAGCCAACGACATCACCAATATTTTCGGATGAGTGCAGAGCAGATGGATGAACTGCTGTCCCTCCTGGGCCCTGAACTGACCAGACAATCCACAAATTACAGAGCTGCCATTGAACCCAAGCAGAGACTGGCTGTTGCACTTAGGTCAAATGCCCATTTCACAGACAATACATCACTTACCACAAATTTAATAAAGGTTTTATTTTTTAACAATTTCACCCCAAACAACACTTTAAACAGAAACATCAAATATAAACAATCAACACAAAAAAAGTAACTATTTACAGTAAAAAAAACAATGAACTCAATTGCTCAACTATTGTTCGTAAAAAGACTCCTGCCAAGCTGAGCTACTGCTGGAGGACAGCATGTCTGATGGCCTTGTAGGTGTTGATTGGGCGCGTGGGGGTTGGGGTACACTTGGCCGAAAGGCTACTGGCCTGGAGGTGTGAATGGAATGTTGAGTGGCGGGGGGATGGTCAATGGGCTGCCAATGTTGCTGGTGTTGGGTGTCTCTTTCCAAGTTGTGGAAGGTGTTTAAAATACAGACTTTTGCCTGATGTTTTCTGTCTTTGTCCAGTCTTTGCAACATGGGCACAAGACTGAGAGCAAAGTAGTATGACTCTAATTCTGAGTCTGGCATGTGTGGTGCAGTTGGAGGTTCCTGCAGTAGAGATATCAGCTGCTCTCCAAGGTCTGTGCTCTGTGGCCTCCTCCTTGTGTCCCGTGTGGAACGCTGGGCCGCTGCTGGTGTGGAAATGGGATCCCTGGGGCTACGGGACCTAGAGGGCCTTTGCCTCTCTGCAGAGGTTGTGGGTACCAGAGGTGGTGGGGCTGGAGATCCACATGCTGTCCTGGCATGTTCCTCTGTTTCCAATGACAGGGGTGTAGATGCTCTCTCCATGTCTTCTACAGGGGAAGGATTGCTCAAGCTGCTTTTTGAACTATATGAAAAGAAACAACATGAAAACAATTAAAACCTTTTTTCTGGGGATTAATTTATGCAATAGGAACATATTTATGTAATTTAAAATAAAGTCTTTCATACCCTTTGCAATACATCATCACAAATTACAAAATTATATAAATTAAAATATGTGCATACATACCTCCTTTGCTGTACATAGGGCAAAAGGAAGGACATTATGTCTGTATACTTCCAGCCCTTTTGCGTGCCGCCTGCAGATCCACTTGGGAGAGATTTCTTCCTGTTTTTAACAAAAGCATCCCAAAGTGACTTCCATCGTGCCTTGCCTTGTCGACTGAAACAAAGAATAGATTCAGATTAATAACATGATTTCACATATTTTTCTTTGCTTTTTTTTACCCTTCAGATACTTGGCTTCCAGGGACTCATTGGTCAGCCTAGCATTCAGCTATAGCCTAGGATGCGCTACTGTGTATGTAATACAATTTATAATAAATGGTTTTGTCTGACAAATGACTGCCAAATTATTCTTGTCTGTCCTCACAATTTATCTGACTATAAATGCAAGATTTTCCACCACAGCATACTGTATTTAAACATTATTGAGAGTATTTTGGGTAGTTGTTATAACACATGAATAAAAACAAACTATAATACAAAAATATAATATCATTATAAAGAGTTAAACACAACTGTATTGATCCCTGGGCGAAATTCACAAGATAAAGTATAGTTAAAAAACCAATATTTATAAAAATATAAATACAAAATAATAATAATATAATAATATTATAATCTTGATATAGGAAATAAGATCTTACTTTATTGTGAAATGCAAGTTTACTGAACAGTTTTTTAACGACTTTCACAAGATGTGAAACTACTGAATGGCTCTGTACTGTACCTACAAGTATTAATTAACTTTAAAACATTAATATGTAGTTGTTACCTTCCACTCCACAAACTGCAGCGACTAAAAACCAGGCCTTGTCCTTTCTGATGTTGTCCTCGTAGTAAGCATTGGTTACATCGTATACAATGGTGTGTTTCTCCACTTCCATTATGAACACCTCGTCATCCATTGTGCGCATCGTAGTGGAGGTGTTGTGATGAAGGAGGGGGGTCTGCTAAATTAGTATATATGCGGGCTGGGCCCGGATGCTCACCTTTCCACTTCCTGCGAGGGGGGGGCTGCCTGCCCGACCTTACCTTACGCAAAAATAGGATTCATCCTAATTTTAGAGAAGCGCTGCGCCGAGCCGCTTCTGGGACGCGTCTGAGCCGTAACGCGGCGCGTGTGGTGGAACAGCACCCATTGACTAGAGTGGCCGCGATCCTTACGACCGCCGCGGCGCGGCCGTAACGCGGCGCGGCCGTAACGCGGCGCAGACGCTCCTGGTGCGTTTAGGGGGTTAGACCCTCACATCGTACAAGGAAAAAATTCCAGAGAAAACCCACAGTTTAAGGGGGAAAAAATGGGAGAAACCTCAGGGAGAGCAACAGAGGAGGGATCCCTTTCCCAGGACGGACAGACGTGCAATTGATGCCGTGTGTAAATCGAAGAGATAATACATTTTACAGCATATAGACCGAATGTTAGGAAATGCATGTGTCTGTAATAAGAAGATGAATCCACGAGGATGTCAGCTACAATCCTGTGGAAGCCATCAGGGAAGCAGCATGGCGAGACACAAGGCAGGACCGCAGAGACAGGTTCAGCCACGACCCGAAGTCCACGACTTAATCCAGAACTCGGGATAGAGGATCCAAGACACAGGACTACAGCAAGAGGATCAGCCTCAACTCCGGTTCCCGGCGTAGATATAGATACAAAACAAGGAAAAAGATTTGGCTGGGTTAATCGGAACAAGAGAATACACAGACACAGACAGAGAGGGAAAAGGTCATTGGATAAAAGTTATTCTTGATAACCCTCTAGAAAGATCTCATGAACTTCCCCACTCAATCTATAAAGACCCGAGCAGTTATATTAGATATAGGATAAGAAACAGAGATAGGGAGCACAACAACCTATCTCTTCGTAAAATGCACTCCCCCGCTTATCTAAGCGACTCTGTACCCCGTTACCCTCTACAAGGCCATAGACCAGCAGAGGGATGGGGGTAAGGGTAAGGGTTTTTAAGAATAAAGATGAAATATAAGGTACTATATCTACTTATCTACTATTCCTATATTCGAATAATGTATAAACTATTTTAAAAATACTTTATGAAATTCTATGTTATGTTATAAATATTAAAATAAAGAACTAAATGAATAAATAAATAACTAAATAAATAAATGAATAAATAAATAATTAAACAAAAGCCAGAGAGAAAAAGTGAGTTAAAAGTTGATTTAAAAACCCCCAGGGTCTGGGCCGACCTCACATGGATGGGCAAAGTATTCCAGAGCCTAGGGCCAGCCGCTGCAAAAGCTTGATGCCCTCGGGTTTTATGCCTGGTCTTAGGCACTATCAACAGCAGCTGATCAGCCGACCTTAAGGCTTTGCCTGGGGTGTAGCGATGGAGGAGTTCGGCTATATAGGCAGGAGTCAGCCCATTTAGGGCTATAAAAACAAATAAAAGGAGTTTAAAATCTATTCTGAACCGAACTGGAAGCCAGTGCAATGAAGCCAGAATTGGGGTGATATAATCACGCTTTTTATGGCCAGTGAGAAGACGTGCAGCTGCATTCTGAACTAGCTGGAGGAGTCTAATTGAGGACTGGTCCATACCCACATACAGAGCATTGCAGTAATCCAGTCTCGAGGTAACAAAGGTGTTAATAACCCTTTCTAGGTCTTTAAAAGATAAAAACGACTTGGTCTTAGTCAATAGTCGTATTTTGAAAAAGCAGGTCTTGACTACAGTGCTAACCTGCTTATCAAATTTAAAGGCGCTGTTGAAGGTCACTCCAAGGTTCATGACAGATTTTTATTGAGGGAGCCCAGAATATCAACCGGGGAGACTGTTGGTTGGGGTCCAAAAAAGATGACCTCGGTCTTGCTCTCATTAAGGGTGAGGACGTTTTGACTCAGCCAGGATTTAATCTCTATTAAGCAGTCCTTCAACTGCTGTAGTGAGTTGGCATTTTGATTGAGAGGCAGATAAATCTGTACATCATCAGCGTAACAATGGAAGGGGATATTATGTTTTGTGAGAATTGAACCTAGGGGCAGTATGTACAATAGAAAAAGGATGGGGCCCAGAATCGAGCCTTGGGGAACCCCACAGGTAAGAGGAGCTTTGGCAGAGGAGAAGGCACCTAACTGCACTGAGAAGCTACGGTCCGTCAAATAAGACCTGAACCATGCAAGGGCAGAGCCTGTAATGCCTGCGGACTGTTCAAGCCGTGACAACAGGATACTATGATCCACAGTGTCAAAGGCAGCAGTTAAATCTAACAGCACCAAGACAGCTGGGCTGCCTGAGTCGGTGGCTAAGAGCAGATCATTAAAAACTCTTAAAAGGGCTGTTTCAGTACTATGCATAGGTTTAAAGCCAGACTGAAATTTTTCATGGATACCATGTGTGATTAAAAATGACTGCAGCTGGGCGTAGACTACTCGCTCCAAGGCTTTAGATAAAAAGGGTAGCTGGGAGATGGGCCTGAATTTTGCGAGAATGGAGGGATCGAGATTTTTCTTTTTAAGTAGTGGCTTAACCACGGCATGTTTGAAGGCAGCTGGGACACATCCTGAGCTAAGAGAAGTGTTTACAAGTAATAAAACACTTGCTCCAACTGATTCAAAAACATCTCTGAGAAGGCGAGAGGGAATGCTGTCTGAGGTGCAGTTTGTCGGCCGCAGGTGCTTAACTACATCCTAGAGAGAAGAGAGGGATACAGGCTCAAAATGGTCGAGGACAGCAGGGCACAGAAAGGGAGCAGGATCTGGGGTAGCACTAGTATAGGCTAGCCTAAGAGCAGATACTTTTTCGATAAAACATTTAAGAAATGTATCGCAGAGAGTAGTTGATGGCACAATTGGAGAAGCATCACAAGGATTAATGATCGAGTTGAGGACATTAAAAAGAACTTGAGGTTTATGGCTGTTTTTGGAGATTAACAGAGAAATATACTCTGTTTTGGCTGCTTTGACTGCCGTCTGATAATCGGAAAGGCAAGCACGAAGAATCCATCAAAGGATTATGTGACTGCAGTTTCCTCAGTTTGTTGTATAAACTTCTTCCCCCTCTTCAGCTCATTGATTAGTTTTACAACCTGCAACATTCCTGTTTTGGTTGACTCTCACGGCTCTCTCATACGGATTTTAACATCAGCAGCAGGCAGCTGTTTTCAGCAAAAAGCTCTAAAAACCCACGGTACATGTCCTGCCCAGCATTAAACAGCGAATTGTTAAAGTTTGCCACACCTGCTGGTGAATGCAGTGGAGTATTCAGCAGCTAATGAGCCAAATGGTTCTCTCCTGAGTTGTAAAGAACAAAAATGATTGCTAAAAGAGGAGGCATGTTTATATTCACAAGGTGGCCATAAACACAACCCCAGTGGATGCTGATGTTGCTCCTTGGCTGCATTTGGATCCTTTTCTAACATCAAAATAATTGAGATATACACTTTACAAAGTGCTAATAAGTCAACTTTGTGGATGAAGTAGTAACTAATTGTTTCAGTGTCCAAACAGAATAACAGTATCATTTCATTTTTTACTCATTAGTCGTAAATCCATTTGAAATTCATTATTGGTATTTCTACCATCTAAAAAATGCTGCAACAATGTACCAGGCCTATAGTAATATCAGCACGCTTTTTACTTGAAGGGCAGTACTGAAATATTGTGTGCTTGGGTGATTAGAGATGATTTGGCCCTCACTTTTGACCTTGACATTATGTCTTCAGGCCTGCATGAGCTTCATTTCCACGGTAGCATATCTCTTATGCACCATTACGCTCTCTTACTTCACAAACAGCACAGACAAATGTACACAGCAGATTTGTCTGCCAGTTCATTTGCATAGGTCAAAGCAGTTGGGCGTGACGTCAAAAGGGCAGAGATTAAAGTTACATCTGCATCTGCAATTACATCCTGTCAGGTCTTTTCAGCCGATGTGCTCACCTACAGTACAGTCTCCCATGCCTGGGGGTTTCAGAATATGCCATTTAGGACTTGTAGTCATGGCAACACAGTTTCAAGTCAGATTCACTCACACAGAAAACAATTAACAATGACATTTATCCACATGTGAAACATTTTGGCTTCACTGTGAGCACACATTTCCCACCCACATGCATTGTTCTGGTAAATCAGTTTTCCTGCTTAAAGCCTCTTCCCCCTAACACTGCTCTTCCTGTGGAATGTAAATGAACAGCCATTCAATCTTTGGCAGGGTTTGTGTTTATTTTCAGCTGAGAAGTATCTGCTTAGACTATTCCCAGTTTATGTTTCTGTGTGTTGTCCTATTCGCCCCGCAGGTACTGACAGCTTCCCCTCAGCTACCTGTGGCTCACCTGCAGAGAGAGAGCAGAGGAAACCTCCTCTCCGGATCCTGAGGGAAGTTATTCTCACATCTGACGAGCTGCTTCCCTTTACCATATGGTATCAAAGTCAGCTGATTCCCCTGATCACACCAAGACTTCTGCCAGGAATATTTCCCTCAACTTCTTTTTTGTCGCCTTGTTGGGGGCAGAAAATAATGACGAGACATGAAGGGCTGCCTCTCAGAGAGAGAGAGAGAGAGAGAGAGAGAGAGAGAGAGGGGGGGGGGTATGGGTGACATATTTTAAAGAATGGTTCAACATAGCATTTTGTTGTAAATTAGATGAGAAAACTCAGATATCTGTCAAATAAATATAAAACCACTGAGAGTAAATTCATTGGATAACGTGACAAACTTCCTAATTTTTTGACCGTGCACTCCCAATCTTATTTCATTTTGGTATTTTCTTCCTTCTCTCGTGTTTTTGAATTCCAATTTTCAGATTTGTATTCATGTCACCTTTTTAATTTGTTTTTTTTAAGTTTCAACTCTCAGTCAATTTTCTTGCTTTAAAGGGGGCACATTAAGTAGAGTGTGAGTTACACAATCTGCATACAATCTGCATACTAAAGAGAGAGAGAGAGAGAGTCACACTTCCTGCATCTGCCGTCTGCTCCGAAGCCTTCGGCATGAACACACACCGGGAAACACAGCAATGACGTCTATGGGTTCACCTGAAAATCCCAAATCGCGAGTTAGTGTGTTTCCCTGTCAATTTAAATCATTGGATAGATGAATAGTAATTGAAGAAATACTTTACCTCCTTATTCTGAAATCTCTTCTTCATCCCCCATCTTTACGTACTTTTCATGGTGAAGGTACCCGGTAAGTATGTCACGGATTCCCTTTCCCTGATAATTGCACCATCATTTGCAAGCAGTGATCTTAAACTTTACACAAGCTAAAACCATTTTAACTATGTTAATGCCACCAGTCCCACTAATGAAAAAACAAACAATTAAAACAATTACACGAGGAAACTATCCAACAAAACTGTTGGTAAGTAGGAGGTAATATCTTTTCCTGTATGCATTTTCACACATTTCATCATGTTCCTACAAATAACTAATGGTGCACTTTTGGTCCATGTTATAAATTAAATAAATGAGTATATTATATCAGTATATTACTAAAAGTTCAAATGAAGAAGCACTCGGCATAAAAACACCTGTCTCTTTTGACAAATTGCCTGTATGAAAGAGAAATGTCTATGAACAAATTGTTTTTATTTTAACCTATTTTAATTTCCTGTCAGGTCATTCAAGGGGATTTCCTTAGGATCACTGTAGATGTTTTATCTTGTTCTGTATTTATTTTTAATATTGTTGTTATGTTTTCTTCTTGTTCTGTAAAGCACTTTGGGCTGCTTTGTGCATGCAAGGGGCTATACAAATAAAGTTTATTACAAAGTTTATTATGAAGATTGCTCCAGAAACTAAGATGCATCTTATGAAAATGCAGTCTTTAATTCTCATATTAAGGCAAATGTCTGTAATATTGCAAATGCTGTATTTCAAAGAAAAGACCGACTTATTAGCCTGGCCTCATTGAAATCAGAGCAGCACATTTCTTAAGATATTGTAGGTGTCTCATGCTCCGATGGTGACAGCTTCATCACTGTGGGATTCAGTTGGATGCATCTTTTACACCACATTTCACAGGGAATTCAATCTCGGCCGTGTACTTTGTGCCAACCTAAATATGTATATATATATATTTCAAGTGATTTGGTGGCCCAAGATACTGCCAAATCAACAAGGGTGATAAATGTATGTATGATAATAGAATATTAAACAGATGTACACAGACTCCCTATCAACATTCATTTAATAGCTAAAGGAAATGTTTAAACTGAGCACCAGCAGAATCAGGACCAGAGATCCACTAAAAGAGGATGTAAGAAATGCGGATGGGAATACTGTTTTGTTGAATTGCTTTCATTCAAAAGTTTGAGCATGCAGAGGCGCTCTTATTGCATACATTAGGACGTGTTAGTGAGGGAGGTCCTTTTGATGAAAGTGGGTTCCCATGTATATTTAATGCCATGGTTTGCAGAGCTAGGCTTGAATGGATGGTAATGAGGACTGGCATGTTGAAAACAGGCTGTGCCACTCGTCTCCTCCCCGGGTACACACCACAGCGAGAGCAGAAAGCAGTCGCGTTTCTCAGTTTCTGCCACTGCATTTGTCATTACAAACTGACAACATCACTTTTCTAAATGTTGTGTATCCATGCACAAGTTTTGTTTATTTAATAAAATGTCCCTTTTAAGGCCAAATGGTGGCCCCTATGTTTACACTGTAACTAAAAAGAACATGAAAATAGACTAAACAAATACACTTGAAGACAACATTTCAACATGACAACCAGTCAGCAGGGTAAGAAAATGCTAGTTTTAACCTTCCAATTTTATTTCACAGACTACAGAGCAATTATATATAGAGTTCATAGTGTAGAGCAGGGGTGTCAAACTCAAGGCCCGGGGGCCAAATCCGGCCCGCGACTTCATTTTATGTGGCCCGCAAGAGCTTGCAAAGAATATTTTTTTATTTTATTTTTTTTTTTTTTTTTATTTATCCTTTATTTATCCAGGAATGTCCCATTGAGATACAAGATCTCTTCTTCCAGGGAGTCCTGACCAACACGGCACACAACAAGTTTCAACATAAAACAAAGGCATTAAACAAAAAAAACATACAATTCAAATATAAATACAGAAGGCCATTTGTGCAGTGGCAAGAAGCATAATCACATCAGCAATAGCATCAGGTAAAACAGTTACATGTTTCATGAAGGGCTAATCGTAGCATACCTTTAAAAGCATTTACAGTAGGAAGTGCCTCTAGACAAAGTTTTACTTGCAGCGTATTCCATAAAAAGGGAGCATAGTGGGAGAATGCAGCTTTACCAAGCTCTGACTGCATCAAAGGAACATTTAAAAGCATCCCATTTGCTGCTCGTCTAGTATTAAAAAAGCAAGTATAAAATGACAGAAGTCTGGAGATATATAAGGGCAGCTTACCTAGCAATGACTTAAGGATAAAAATCAACATGTGTGATTGTCTTCTTTGGTACAGAGAGGACCATCCTAAGGACTGATACAAAGTGCAGTGGTGGGTGCGAGAGCCTGCACCCGTTACAAAACGTATAGCAGTATGGTAGGCTGAATCCAGCTTTTTAAGCAGGGAGGAAGAAGCATGCATATAGATCACATCGCCATAGTCTAATACAGACAGAAAGGAACTCTGCACAATTCTCTTCCTGGCTTCAGACGGGAAACATTTCCTTAAACGAAAGAAAAAGCCCAGTTTAGGTCTAAGTTTTCTCAGTAGGTTCCCAATATGAACATCAAAGGCCATCTTTTCATCAATCCATAAGCCCAGATATTTGTAGGATGCTACTTTGTCAAGGCATGTCCCTTCCAGTGTAAGAATCGGAGGGACAGCTGTATTAGCTCGAGAGCGAGAGAAGGTCATGTACTTGGTCTTTTTTGCATTAAGGACCAGTCTTAGCCTTAGCAAGGAGTGTTGCAGTGTATTAAAAGCATCCTGTAGAAGCTCTATAGCCTGAGTTAAAGAGGAAGCCACTGTATAAACAACTGTATCATCGGCGTATAAATGAAACCGTGCTGGGTTTATCCCATTTCCTAGTTCATTTATAAAGATGGAGAATAAGACAGGGGCCAAAATAGAGCCTTGTGGAACACCTTTGTTTATAGTAAGAGCAGCTGAGGTATAATCTTCTACTGAGACACACTGAGTTCTTTCAGATAGATAGTTTTTAAACCAGCTCAAAGCCATTTTGCCAAGACCTATGCAGCCAAGCCTCTGCAGTAGCAATGCATGATCCACAGAATCAAAAGCTTTAGACAGATCAACAAACAATGCTGCACAGTGTTTTTTCTTGTCTAGTGCTTCAATGATGTCATTTGAGACTAGCATAGCCGCTGAAGTAGTACTATGGCCTGATCTGAAGCCGGACTGAGACTCGCTAAGAATATTATGGTCAGTTAGAAACTTTTTCAGTTGTTCGTTTACAAGAGATTCAAAGACTTTGGCCATTACAGACAGTCTGGAAATAGGGCGATAATTATTTAGGTCAGAGGGGTCTCCGCCCTTTAACAAGGGGAGAACCATGGCCGACTTCCATGAGCTAGGTAATTCACCAGCATAAAGACTGAGATTCAGAATAGAGGTTATGGGTTCTGCAATCAGACCTGCAGCAACTTTGAAGAAGAACGGCTCTATCTTGTCTGGGCCTGAAGATTTCTTTACATCTAGGCTCATTAAAGCTTTGTGAACCTGAGAGGTCAAGATGGGGGCAAAGGTGAACAGTTGATCAGGGTCAAGTGGCGGAGGACCTGGCTCTCCTTCTGCAGCGATCATCCCTGAGTTGCTAGAATCAAAGATTGAGCCAGCAGAAATAAAATGATTATTAAAGCTGTCTGCAATATCCATTTTGCCCTTGATTTCACTCTGATTTACCCTTAAGAGATCAGGAAGGCTGTTTGGAGTGATAGAACCTGAGGAGGATTTAACAAGTTTCCAAAACTTTGCAGGGTTATTCAAATTGTCATGTATTGCATTAAGATAGTAGGCACATTTAGAGTTTTTAATCAGCTTAGTGCATTTGTTTCTTAATGTCCTATACAGATTCCAATCTAATGGAATATTCGATTTCTTTGCTTTAGCCCAGGCAGTGTCTCTCTGTCGAATGAGAGAGGATATAGAATCATTAAACCAGGGGTTGTCTTTACCGCTTATCCTAGATGTCCTAAAAGGAGCATGCTTGTCACATATAGCCAAGAAGGTGGATTTAAAATAATTCCATGCTAACTCAACATCGGTCATAAGTGAAACAATGTGTAAATCACTATTAAAAACATCATGTAGAAACGCCTGCTCATCGAAATGTTTGAATCGCCTCTTGTGAATGAAACGTGGCTTTCCTTTAGGGATCTTACAGGTTCTCACACAAGCAATTGCGCAGTGGTCGCTTATATCATTACAAAACGTGCCTACTGCGGAGAAACGCTGAGGTGCGTTTGTAAGAATAACATCAATCAAAGTGGACTTCTCTAAATCTTTTTGGTTTAACCGAGTTGGCGAGTTAACTAGTTGCACCAAACAGAGAGAGTCACAAGTGTCCTTGAAAGAGTTTTGTAAATCCGTTTGCCAGTCCCAGTTTAGGTCTCCGAGTAAAACCATCTCGGATTTAGTCCAGTTATGGAGAAGATTGGAGAGTATATTCGTGGCTTCGCTTGAGGCAGCGGGCGGGCGGTAGCATCCGATCACTATAATGTCTGAACCACTTGGGAGCAATAGTTTAATTACAGAGAGTTCAAAGCATTTTGGTTTTGTTAGGGATTCGATGCAGGTGCAGTCTAAATGGTTTTTAACATAAATCGCAACCCCGCCCCCTTTTCCCACACGGTCTGTTCTAAAGACATTGTAATCTTTTATATTTATCATATCATTTGTAATCGACTTTTTGAGCCACGTCTCAGAAAGGACAATGATATCAGAGTCAGTCGAATCGGCCCATATTCTGATGGAGTCCATTTTATTAATCATGCTGCGAACATTAAGGTGAAAAAGACGTAATCCGTCTTTCGTTCTAAACTCCTCTGGTGTTTGCAGCTGAGACAGTTCTGGTCCTGGATTCGGTTTCACGTTACCCGACATCAGGAGTAGGAGAATTAGAAGCCAGGTCCTCCTCGCTGGGCTGGTCGGCTTGCCGTCGCAAGTGCGCGCTGCATAGGGGGAAAGTCTCCCATTTCCCTGGGCCCATAGACAGCGTAGTCCTCGCGGCAGAACCCCGGGTAGATGAGACGTCCATGAGAGAAGGTCCTCCGCGAGCAGCGGGGTTGTCATCATGGCAACAACTCTTCCTAAATCCGGGGAAGCCATGGTGCCTGGGGTAGGCCACACATCAAGCGCAGGTGTGTCTTGTGGGTGTTCAGCGTCGGGAGCGACACCGGTCCCGGAGATCCCCAGCACCAGGTAGCCGACCAGGTAGAATAGCAGGGGAGGTAGCCACATCATATATAAAATAAACTCCTTAATGTTTCTTGATTTATCGTCCAGTTAAACTTGTCCTCTCTGAATATAATACGTTTAGTATACGGTTACATGGTACTTTACAGTATATCTATCTATGTTCATTTTAATTAATTTCTTATTTTATAGTTATTTATCTTTTTTTTTATCTTACCCTGTTGCTGTTAAACCACTGAATTTCCCCACGGGGATTAATAAAATTCCATTTTTATCTTATCTTATTTTACAGAAGCATGTTGCCTTTAAACTATATGTCCCACAATGCATCTCATGTTGTGACATGCGCACTGAAGAGACTTGCAATTATTTGCCCTAGACTTCTGCTTTTAGACGTAGTTAATTATGAAGTTATTACCCTATCCAATAATAATCCAATGCAGAGGCAATACTATAATATAATACATTATTTCATGTATATTATGTATTTATATATGTATATATGTATATTTATATAGTTACAACCGGCCCTTTTGAGTGCAACTATAATGCTAATGTGGCCCACGATGAAATTGAGTTTGACACCCCTGGTGTAGAGGGTAATGATGCATGCCATGCTGTGGCATGTCTACACAAGACCCGTTTCAGCTGCTCTGCCAGAGTACTGCTCACGCTACGCCTTCTTGAGGAGGAGACACGGTGTAAGTCATAAGTAATTACTTCAGCCACAAACCACCGCAGCACATCGCGTCAGGAAACCTGTGTTCTAACTTTGTTCAGTTTAGTTCTCTGCAACTTGCAGCTTTCTGTACTTCGTTATTGTCTGACTGTAAATGTGTTGTCAAACCAAATCCAACAACAAAAGTGCAACAACAAAAGACAAAAACTGCCCTCAGTAGTTTACATCAGTTATTTTAATGTTATATATAACAAATATTCAAAATATTTACATGTAGAAAGTTATCTATAATTTTCATATTTATTCCAACATTTTCCCACAACTTTACAGCTGAATCCCATAATAAACAACAAACCTGAGACACTAAAATAAAATAATTACAGCAGGGACAGGTTCAGAAAGCCTGCTACACAGTAGCAATTATGCACAAAGTACAAAAACATAATTGGACCCATTACATCTTTTAAGTCAATGAAATCTGACTGTACTGTATTTACCACAAAATATACTAAATATACTACTTTGTCAAATCTGAAAAATTCCGCCAACTATGGCTGATCCTGTAGGCAAAATAAAATGTTTAACATTTATCATGTGATGTCAACTCGTCTCATTGGAGGACATTGTGGTGCTCAAAATGACCGTGTTCAACCATGCACTGCTCTTCTGTTGGACTCCTGTTTCCTATCATCTCACACAATCCATGTGTACACAAAAGAAGCAACTCCATCCATTCACTCCAGTGTCCCCGCCAGATGTTGATCATAAGGCGTTGCTAAACAGCACGTTTGTGATGAACCATTTCTGTCCGGTGCATTTCTGCAGAGTGAGTTGGTAGCCAAACTCATTATCGCTGCTCACTACGAGCTCCAGGCACCTCTTTGATTTCCTGTTTTGAATGGATCCTCCCTGAAAAGATAAAAGCAGGCTGGTGAAAATTGTGCTGGGCTACGGAAGAACAATTTGTGTGCATAATATAACTTGCCTCCCTTAAACCCACACTGCTGTGAATGGATACAGGTGTATGCATCTGAAGCACCCTGAGCGTTTTGGCTCAATCGCACAACTATCCTCATTGGACCCTCCAGATAGCATCAATATGGTTTCAAGGAAAAAGCCTCAATACCATTGGCAGTGTAGTCATTAGCTTTCTTCCTAGCAAGGGCTTAGATTTTGAGAGAATGCTCAGAAGAGAAGAGGAAAACGTGACACTAGAACACAATAGACATCTGGTATTGCGCTAGGAGAGAAAAGGCAAGGTTTCTAAAACACCCCAGCGAAAGCCTCTACAATTTTATTTTTAAACCAATGATTTAAATTATTGGCAAGTGAGAAATATGCCTGAAACCTATAGTGCCACAAATAACTGAATGGACCAACAATTTACAATCTTTAAAGTGACAGCTGTCTCCAGAGTCTGAAAAGAGTGACTACATCAGCTCTACAAAAAAGAATCCAGCATGTCCTGATGAAACGAGGCAGGATTTTCTCATTACAGCGTCAGGGCCGACTGAGGGCAAGTGAGTGAAGAGCAGGCCTACAGCAGTCAATAGAGTCTGGAGAGAGCTCGGTCCAACACTGAGGGATGAGGGGGAAAAATACCTCAAGATTGGACAGGTTGTAAAGATTGAACTAAATTATTCTTTCTATATTTTCAGAGTGGCCTGTCGGTGAGGTCCAAGAGACATTTTATTTTATAGATAACAGATTGGTAATAAGTGCTGAAAGTGGGCATTTATGGTCCACTATGTAGCGATGTCCTGAGCCAGCCCATAAAAAGAGTAAATGGGGCAATCAAGGCCTTTTTTACTCTTATGCCCCGGCCACACGAGGACGAAAACGGTCGTTTGCGTTACTGTTTAGTGCAGGGGTGCCCAACCTTTTTTGAACCGAGAGCTACTTTTAAAGTTGCCAGTCTGCCGAAATCTTCTTCGATAAAGCCACGCTCGCATTGCAGACGAGACAGATGAACTTTGAATTGGAATAGATACAAAAATAATCATCCTCCCACTCGGAGTGAAAATTATATATTTGGGGCTTTTTTGCTTCTGCCATTGCGGTCTTGTGTGTGTGCGGACTGTCACTCCTGTTGACACGGACAACGTCAGCGAACTAGTGCCCACTGCCCACAAGCCACGCCCCCCACACATGGGGTCACGCCGGCCAATCACAAAGCTTTGATGCGTTCAAGTGCATTATTCTGGCACAGGAAGATTATGTTATAGGACATTAACGATACAACTGAATATTGTTGTTCTATTTTTAGACACATCTCGCGATCGACTGGGAATCTCCCCGCGATCGACCGGTCGATCGCGATCGACTGGTTGGGCACCCCTGGTTTAGTGTCATATAGACCGTTCGGCCACACGAGGACGACCGAATACGGCACTAAACGACTGCGGAAACGATAACGGGTCCCAATGTGGATAGAACGGCATATGCAACGCTCTGGGGGGTCCAACGGCTCCGTGTGTACGCCCTATACGATAATTTTCTGATAATGATGAGGCAATAGCCCCGTCTCTCCCCACCTCTGCTGCTCACCCCCGCGTCAAAGTAAACTGCACACTGAATTCAGATTATTTATCTTTCTCTCGATATGGACATAAACGCGAGTGAAGTCTAATCTGACAGGACGGAGACACCTCTCAAACTACCTAAACTAGTTATAAATATGTTTATTTTTACAGTCGGCCGGGACTGGATCAGCTGCTGCATGAAACAGACACTGACGCTGTCAGAAGAGAGGGAGGAAAAAGAGAGGCTCCGTGTATTTTATTATTATATTATATAGAGTCGTTATTCATTTGTTTGAAAGCTCAATAAATAACAAAGAAGACCTTTGACCGGCACTTTTATAATTTTGTCGGAAGATTTAAACTTTAATACACGTTGACTGGCGAAAAACTCTGCCCGGTTCCCTCGGCCCCCACCGCGGAGAATAAACAGTAGGGCAACCATGACAACCATGCTTCTTCGCTGCTTTTGTGGAGGGAGTTACACCGCCACCTACAGGCTCCTGCATATGTACTGCAGCTTCTCCAGCGGTTGTAGCTAAACGGAGCGGTCTCGTGTGGACAGACACTATCCGGATGACTATTGCATGTGGACGGAAGCTTTTTTGCGATTGCGTTTGCGTTAATCCTATGCGTTTAGCCGTTTTCGTCCTCGTGTGGCCGGGGCATTAGAGGCATCAGATAAAGCCTGAACCCTTTAAGATCCTCACCGTAGGTTACAGCAGCTTTCAGCTGAGTTGGGAACAGCAGAGATTATAGGATTATTTAATTTTAAAATGTGATAACATTTTGACCATCTCATTGACAACTGAGCATCCCATCTGTTGACGAAGGCCAAAATAAAAATAAATGTTTTAAGCTGTCTCTTGCAGGCCCGATTTCGGATTATCATTCAAGAAAATATAAATAACACCTTTTTTTTTTAAATATGTGTTGAGCAAAGATTAGTACCCAGACTAGTTGACACTGCCACACAATCAATTATTTTGATATTTTGACGCAGAGGGAAGCCCCACGGCCAAGTTTTGCATGGCTGGATCAGATGCTGGCAATGTGCACTGAAGGAGAGATCCTGAGCCTTACGGCCCGTCCACACAGCGGCGTGCGTTGACGCTTCCCCATTCACTTTGAATGGGGTGACGTCACTTTTAGCCGAAATGCATCGTGGGAAGCGACGTGGAGCGTAGCTGGCGTGGCTCGCTGCAAAAGTTGAGCAATGTTCAACTTTTGACGCCTCGGCGAGGCGTCAGCCAATCGAATCATATGCCAGTACAAGCTCTAGCCAATCAAACCGCTGCTTGTGTGTCAGGGGCGGGAGATTCATGTGATTGGTTGTTGGTCGATTTTCAGACACGCCCGCTGGGAAGCGTCAACGCACGGCGCTGTGTGGACGGGCCGTTATAGCCTCAGGCTTATAAAGAGATATGCATTAAAACCACCTGTTTAAGCCAGACTGAGAAATATTCTCATTCTATTGAACAAAAGCTGTAAAGAAATGTAAAAATATTTGAATATCCGTCACTTCTATTTTTACTAGGGCATGGAGTGATGATGAACAACAAATGATGAACAACAAATATGTAAACTTTTCATATCAAGCATTTATTTTTTTATATGAACAATGCACTTTTACAAAGATTGACTCCATGCACTTGAGATTTCCCTATCCTGTTTCATTTTAACCCCGAGAGCAATTCCGAATTTTTCTTATTTTAAATTGACTTACAAATAACGGATATGTATTTCTATTATTTTGGATCTTGAACAAAGTTGACTTCCCTATTCAGAATCGATAAATCGAAATAGTGGGTGAGGATTCACAGGAATGAAACGAGCCAAACTAGTACCTAGAATAAATGCTGCAGTAACTAATAAAATCTTCTGGGTTTTACTCAGCCAAGTTCTGTATAACGTCTTCATGCTGCTTCCTATAAAAGCCTCCAGGAGGTGGTTTATGAATATGTGTGAACATAGCATTTTTTTTCCATTTCAAACCTTTATTTATACAGATAAATCCCATTGAGATCATTGATCTCTTTTCCAAGGGAGATCTGCTCAAGTAGTTCCACATGAAACATAAAAACATAAATAGAACAACAAAAGGACATCATACAGCATCATTTACATAATTATCCACATAAACAGGTACCAATAGTGTGAGGAATTGCGGTATCTCCTTCTCCTTTTTTCTGTTTGTTTGTCTATCTGTTTGTCTGTCTTCCTGGCTGGGCGTGGTTGACGTACATTCTGTTTTCCGCCAACTCACCTCCGCTCCTGTTTCTCATCATCACTGATTACCACCACTCACCTGCTGTTGCTTAAAACTCTGGTTCGAATATCAGACTTCGCCAGTTCTTCGTATACTCACAGTGGTAAACCCCAGTTCCAGTTTGCTTTGTCCCCTGCCTGGGTTTTTGTGGACTTATTAAATCCAGTCTTTTTGACACTTCACCTAAGTCTCCGTCCCAGTGTTCTTGCATAGCGGGTTCAAGTGTTTGTGTCTCTTTACGAGGAGCTTAACAAATAGCTTCCGATTGACTAGCATCCAACCGAGCTTTAAAAATATTTAGTGGCACCAGATTGTTCAGTGTCCATTTAATTTGCAGACTATTCCAAGACAGAGGAGCTGCGCATCTAAAAGCTGTCTTCCCTAAGACAGTCCTAGTAGTTGGCACATTTAATAAAACCACAGCATTCGATCTCAGGCAGTAGCCACTTACAATTTTCCGTGAGATCAGGGAGCAGATATAAGATGGAAGTTTCCCTAACATGGCTTTATATAAAAATGTACCAGTGACTGAGCCTCCGTACAGTTAGTGAAAGCAAACCAGCCCTTGCATACAGGGTACAGTGATGGGTTAATGCTTTACAGTTTGTCACAAATCTTAGTGCACTGTGATACGCAGCATCTAACTTGACCAGGCAATTGGCAGGTGCATTCATATATATCAAATCACCATAGTCCAGCACAGATAAAAAGGTCACAGTGACTAGCCTTTTCCTGGCCTCAAGCGAGAAACAGGACTTGTTCCTGTAGAAAAAACCTAGCCTAACCCTCAGCTTTTTAAGCAGGTTATTGACATAAAGTTTAAAAGTGAGACAATCATCAAGCCAGATACCAAGGTATTTGTAACAGGTAACCACTTCAAATTTTATTCCTTGCGTAGTTACAATATCTAAAACAGGCTCTGGTGTCTTTTTAGCTTTAGAAAAGAGCATTACCTTGGTTTTCTCAACATTTAAAAGAAGCTTTAGTTCTGAATAATGTTAAAAACAGCCTGTAATTTACCACCAGCCTCCTTAAAGGAGGGACCTGCACAATACATCACGGTATCATCCGCATAAAAATGTAAAGTAGCTCTATCCACATGTTCACCTAAACTGTTGATGTAGATGGAGAATAAAAGTGGACCTAAAACAGAACCTTGGGGAACACCATTTGCAATGTTCAACCACTCAGAAGACAGCCCATCAAAATGAACACATTTGGACCTTTCAGAGAGGTAGTTTACAAACCACCCCACTGCATGGCTGGACATGCCTATACTGACTAGCCTCTGCTTTAAAATGTGATGATCGACGGTGTCAAACGCTTTTGAAAGGTCAATAAATAGAGCTGCACAACTCTGCTTATTATCTAAAATACTCGCCACATCATTCACCACTTTCATTGTGTGAGGAGCATGTGGGAAGGTTGTTATTTGATTAAGGATGATATGGTTTTTGCTAGTTTTGTCATATTATGCTATATACCGTACAATCTGCATTTGTTACGTTAAAAAAGAGGCTCACCCACGAACTCACAAAACACACAACTCGAACAAACAATACCATCCCACCCACTAAACATGTGCTTGGTTTTCTAACTGGCATGTACCAAGACATGCCAAGTCTTTACATGCAAGCACATATTTAAATATCTTCTTAAAATCCCTTCTTTGTGAGGATGAAGTGAAATAATGCTTCACATTTCACTTCACTATTTAATTTGGTTTTCTGCGATATTTTGTTTAAAAAAAACACGCGTCCCCCACAGTTGTTAGAGCTGCATTGAGGCAATCTATTTCAATTTTGAGTTGACACTTTGCATGTGTGAATTCAAAACTGTCAATAATTGATGCCATATTTCAGAGGCTTGCTCTCTAAATTATAAACTAAAATAGCCACTTAAAGTTCAGCGTGAACACTTGTGACATACTTAAAGGTCCCATGTCATGCTTTTCCGGTTATTGCCCGTCCCCTTGTGTGTTATGAAGCTTTTTATGCATGTAAACGGTGTGCAGAGTCAAAACCCTCAAAGTACACCCTGTAGCGAGTAAACTCTAACACAGAAAATACCTCCCCCAAAAGCCTCGTTGGAGATTTCTCAGTTTCCATTGTTTACTTCCTGCCCCGTGTGACGTGGCTGCACCATGCTACGTCACTTCTTCTGCTGATTGGTCCAAATTGACCAATCCACGGACTTCCTCACACACTCAGTGCTGCACGCAGCTCAGCTGATTTCTCCTCCCTGCTGCAGGCTGATAACAGACCGTTGGGATCGCGGCAAAATTCTCTCTGCAGACCCATTCTCACATCGTTTATCAACCTTTTTCTTACTCAATATCAAGCCACACTTATTGTTTTTACTTCGGCTGTGACTTTGTGTGTGCTCAGGGTGAGTTTGGCTGTGTATCGCTAAACAAGGAAACAACACCTCCACGGAACTTAGCGCGATTCACAACGTGAAACAATCGGACGTTGTGAATCGAGCTGAGCTCCGTGGAGGTGTGATTTCCTTGTTTAGCGAACAATAAGTGTGGCTTGATATTGAGTAAGAAAAAGGTTGATAAACGCCGCGATCCCAACTGTTATCAGCCTGCAGCAGGGAGGAGAAATCAGCTGAGCTGCCTGCATAGAGTGTATGTGTGAGGAAGTCCGTGGATTGGTCAATCGGAGCACACTGGGCTCACAGGGAGGGGGGGGGCAAGAGCTGCAACGAGCCGTTTAGTGGAGAGAGTGCATACACGTAGTTTACAGAGATGCTGTATGCCAAACAATGTGAGTTTGGAAAATTGCACAGTATAAATCTATTCTAGTAGACCTCAACAATGGAATTATGATCAGTGGAAATGGCCATGACATGTGACCTTTAAACATATAGTGTAAAACCTCTTTATAATATGTCCATTACGCTGTTAAACATAAAAAGGACAAATGTGTGGTCTGTAGTGCCAATCCAGCACTGCTAAAATAAATCTGCACTGGTTATAACAAGCGTCTAATAATAAGCATATTTGGGATTTTATGTGTATATTGCTGAACGAGGGACAACATTTATAATTAACACTGCACTGACAACATAGCAGACAATATGAAGTCTTTTGAGCCCAAATCAAAGCATGCAGTAAATCAAATTCACCAGCTTACATTAACTTTCAATGACCCCTCACGTCTCAATGAGTTACAGAACTGAACTCTGGTCAAACAGTAATTTAAACCACTTGCATGATTAAAAGCTACCGCCACACTTGAGTTAAACACATTACCATTACTGAGGCTGAATGGAATTGAAAAGGGCATGTTAACTTTGTGTTTTCTGACCATGTTTTGGCGCTGTGTTCATGGGTAGTCACCTGAGAAAATAGCCAGTGGAGCTTCATGCGTTTGGCCGCGGCGTAGCTGCACTCGATGAGGCGTGGTCTGCTGTTCACGTCCACCAGGCACTTGTTGTCGTCGTCGTCAATGGTGGGACTGAGGAGGCCGATGTGGAGCTGCTGAGTGTTGGTGTAGTACACATTCTGCAAGAAACACCACATCCCGCTGTGAACAGACTGTGCTGTAGCTTCAGACTGCTGACATTTAGATAATGGTCCCTCCAGAGCTGTATAAGACCATACAGGTAATAAACTATGCAGCAAATGAGGCTTCCTCTTCAATTGTCTATAATGAAACAGACATTTACATACACTAAATATTCATATTTATACAGCTATCCTGAGTAAATTAAGGACAAGGCAAGGCAAACAAAAGAAGCTCATCATTAATTCAGGAATGTGGAGAAAACACATTTTTCTCCCCATAATTGTTCCCTCTCTGCTAGTCTCCTGCCTAAGTGCTTTTGCACATATTTAGCTGACAAAAAAAGAAAATAATTTGCAGGAAAGTAGCAGAAGAATGTTCTGCATTCAAAAAGAAAAATGCTTGGTTGTATTAAGCATGAGAGCGAGACGGAGAACGAAATATCATTTGTGGATTGTATTTACAGACATCCACAGCGATGCACAGAGTCTGTTGGTGTAACCCTGGCTTTAGTTTGGTGCAGAGAATATAGAGTGAAAATAAAGGATTTGATGATATGATGATATGAAATAGAAAGTCAAGTTGGTTTACACCAGTGCTGTACTTAATGTCTGCCTCTAGACACATTTGAAACTATGTGAAAACACTTTGCTGTGATTCATATTTTATTTCACATGGGTTTCCCACATAAAAAAGAAATTCTGAAAAGGGACTGAAAGCATATCTACTCTTTCTCCCTCACTGAGAAACTCTGGATCTGGCCTTGCCCCACCGACTGCCTCTTGTTCTAGGTCTGAGCAGTTTGCAACATGGCAGCCAGACATAATTTTCAATGAAGGATTTCTACTCTGAATATAACCACATTGTTGTACTGCTACTTTTATTTGAGTAACGGATCTCAGTATTCCTTCTGCAACTAGCAACCTTAAACAAAGGATGCCACATACATTAGTTTGCGTAACAAGAGTACAGGGAAGCTACATTTCAGAGCAGAGAATTAAGACTGTCTGTGGAGGTTCTTACATTTCATACAGTAAGTGGGACTTGGGTTATGATGGTATCTTCTGTAATCCACCTCAATATATTATATTTTAATAAAACAAAAAGAGCAGGGCCATATTTGCCTACACAGCTGCTGTTCTTACTTTTACTCTTCTCTTATTCGTCTCATATTTCCCAAAAGCCCTCTGCCTCCTTCTCACCAGACGTGAAACAGTCTGACGAGTGGGAACGTTTTATTTGTACTGCTCATTCTTGGAGCAGCACAGCCTGCCAGGCGGTGTTTGACTGTGCTTTCTTTTGTTGCTGTGCTTAAGTCGGTATGTTTTATTACTACATGAGCAGAAGCTCTGTACGGTGTGTTTGCTGACTACATGCTTTTGTAAAGTCAACCCGTGTTGAATGTAAGCTTTGTACTCCCCTTTCCTTTCATGTGTGGCTGTGCGATTTTCTTTGAGCACGCTGATGTACTGCATTCACCGCTGAACCTTGGATACAAAGTGCAGCTCTTTCAAAGCCAGTGACATTTTCACTTACTCCAGCAAACATTTGCTATGTACAGTATGTGTGTCATTACAGACGCAATCCAGGGTTTAATTCCTCTAGATCAGGGGTGCCCACACTTTTTTGGCTGGTGAGCTACTTTTGAAATGACCAGCTCACCGAGGTCTACCAACCAAAAATAAAATCCCAAATTGCAAGGGTTGCTGAATAACACGTTTTATTTATACATGGGATAACTACAATAGGGCTGCAACAAACGACTAATTTGATAATCGATTAATCTATCGATTAATGAAACGATTAATCGACTATTCAGACTATTATGCCTTGCACAATTTCTCAAACGCTCTTATTTAGCCATCAACTTTTAGATTTAGCTTGAGGTTGTTTTAGGCATGTGGAAACTAACAATGAAGACAATAAAGATGAATTACTTGATTCAAAAATACATACATTATTAAATTAACTTAACAAGTTGTTTACAAAACTAACATTGCTTTTTATTTAAATTAAATAAATAATATTTCACATCAAAAGAAACAACAGTGTTTTAAAAAATCGTATTAAATAATCTGATGACAGAACTGTAAACAGAATAGCTGAAACTTTAACAAAATAAAGAGTAACTCTGTTACCTCTAATCATTAACCCATGTTTGTATAACTGAGTTAACTCTGTGTGTTGCTGCTAGCATACATAACACCTGACGTGGAAACGTTACTCGTGGATGGGGCTACAGAGCTACTAGAAACACAGTCGAACCCGGTGCATTCCTCCATCTGAATGTGGTGCACTTTTGCAAAATGTTTCAATAGAGTCTGGATGCAGACCGCAGCAAGGAGGCGGATCCTATAGGGGCGGATCCTATAGGGGGCGTTTCCTAAAGGGTTATGAACCCCGCCCCCCACGTATTTCTTAAAGGTATATGACGCTCCGTTTCTCATTTATTTTAATGCTTTGAATGAATCATAAACGAACTTTGAAAAATAATAATTATAATTAATTTGCATAAAGAATGAAGAGTATACAACCCACAGAGAAGACAAATTCATAAATTGTAGGCATATCATTTTTTACTATTTGTGCAGTGGTAGTAATTATTATTCAAATCAATCAACTACGTTTTATGGAAGATATTGCTGTATATCATTTAACAACATGAGTAGAGGTTTCTGTACACCTAAAATACTGAAGTTGAAGTTACTGTACTGATGTGTATCATTAATTTGTTCATGTCTGGTGGTAAGATTAATTAATTAATTAACGTATTTATTATTTTTGAAACATTACAATACACATCAAATACTAAACATGAAATGTATAGTACATACAGTACCAATACATTGTACAAAGGAAAATATACAGTACATACAAAGAGGAAAGTCTTCATTAAACATAAACATTTTATTGGGTGTACTAATTCAGCAACCACAAAATATGTGCTCAGATTGAATTATCTCTGACTTCATCAACCAAAAGATCAATTTTGATATTTAACATGACATACTCAGAAAGAAAAACACACTGTCTGCCTTATACAACTTTTGTTGGTCATCTTTGAATATCATCCAAATGTTGCTATTATTAGTATAAGGTTTACATTAGGCTATATATTTCACTATGGGGTGTGTTAAGACCCAGAATGATATTTGGCTATTTCTGTGTAAATTTTACTTTGAACAGAGACAAGATAAGGGCAGCAACTTGAGTTGACTGCTAAAGTTTCAAATGTCGCATAAGACTGATCCAGATCCTGAATGTTTTCCTATCTGACCATGGCTGTCCTCTGTCTCCTGCTATCTGTATATTTTGCGCAGTCTATCTCTGCTCACGCTGTTGCGTCCGCGTGTTGGCCATGTGTTGCACTGGAACACCGCAAAGACTTCAGCCGAGCACGTACGAACTGCGCATGCGTGAGTGGCAATAACTCTCCTTACCAGCAGGCGGCGGTAGTGTGTATTCATCATTCAAAACAGGCAACAACCGGAAAACAGAGAAGAAGAACAGACTACGTGATATAAACAAACAACAAATAGCTGTGCGTTAGCTTCACCTTAGCATGTGTTCTTTGCAGGTGTTTGTTGAGGTTTTATTATGACTGATTTGAGTAAGTAACGAAGTAATGCGTGTCGGGCAATGTTAGTAAGTGTAGTGTGATTACTGAATTATAAAAGTAGCGCGTTACACTACTCCGTTACCCACAAAAGTAATATTATGTTATGTACACCCAACTCTGAACATAAGTATGATTAAAACGAGCTACGCCATTACCCTCTCAACAACAAATAAATTATTATTATTAACAGACAGAACAGACGTGACTAGAAACTCTCAAGTAAACACGTGTTTAGTTTAAATAAAGCCTCTCATTTTTGGTATAGAGCTTTGAAATAGGGCATTGCATTTGAAACAGTAAGGCTTCTACACAATTTCTGAACACACGATGGCAGCAGTTAATGCAGAAAAAAAAGAAAAGGCACAGTAAAGCTGAGAGTCATTCACATCCCTAGAATGCTATAGGATCCGCCCCCTTTAGGATCCGCCTCCTTGCTGCGGTCTGCATCCAGACCCATCTCAAATGTTTAGACAAATTGCTCGTGTTACCACCCTTACATGCTAAACACTCTTGGCAACGAGCATTGTCCACCTCAAGACGGGTAACATTTAACCACACCTTGGAGCGCTTCTCTCCGCCATCCCCGCCGTGTGTTGCTGCATGTAGCAGCTGCGTGTGTGTAAACTGCCCGCCCCCTCGCACACGGGGGAGAGAGAGATCTCGTCTGGATTGGAAAGGTTGAAAATACACCAACCATAGACGCATTTGTTTGTCTTTTTGCATGTTAGAAACGAGTTCGCGACACTAAGACTGCAAGATAATGTTTTTGTAGCAATAATACATTACCTTTCTCTTTCTCAACTCGCTACTCGGAGGGAAGTCGCTGTCATATGCCTTGTGAACACTCCGATAATGCCTCTCCACCATAGACTGCTCTCCACGTTACCTTTCTTTGGCAGAGCGACGCTTGCTTTACAAATAAGGCAAATAACCTTTGAATGTGACATCACAAAAAAATATTCTTCCTCCCATTCTGGGTGGAAGTGTCTTTAGCTTTTTGCTCGGTCCCGCACTCATTTTGTTGTTTGTCTCTTGTTTGTCTCTTTAACTTAATTTGAGTTTTCCCGGCACTTGACTGATTTTGTATCGCTTTGCATTCTGGGTTAACAGACTGGAAAGCGATAGGTCGCTTTTTCTGTCAATCAAGTAAACTCCTGAATTAAGTGGCAGGGAGGCCAAGGGAGGAGGGATCAAAACCTGTTTTGTCTATTTTAACGGAGCTGGATTTTTTTTTTTATGAATGACTCGCGATCTACCAGCATTGCCCCCGCAGTCGGACCGGTCGACCGCAGTCGAGGTACAGGGCACCTCTGCATGATGTAACACTGAAACAAGAAAATAGAGCAGACAAGATTTGTCTTGCAGAGGAGATCCCTAATCTCATTAGGGACGGCGGTGCTACTCCAATCCTTTGTTTGAAATGTCTAGATTTAAGAGAGATGTATAGCATACAACAGATGTATAATAAGTACGTTTTAAACTTATCTGGGTCTGAGAAAGGCTGCAGAAGTTGACTTTACTAAGGGAGAAGTGTTACAACGTTTGCATAATATTATACAGATTTCTCCTGAATTAGTTTGAATTTGCACTGTGGTCCAAATATCAATACAAAGCGTAATGAGTGTGAAACATCCAATAGATTTATTTAAATCCAAAGGGATAATGTGGGATCAAGCCTCACTCTATAAGACACGTTTACAACTGTCACGGCAAGGTTAAACAATCTCTGAAAACAATCTTCCCAGACATAATGGAACAGAGGAATCGATGGGAGCTGGAAGAGGCTGGAGAAAGTAAATCAAGCTGTGCTAACATTTGAAGATACTTAAACCGCCTATTATTTGGGCCACGAGATGTCCTGAACAAGCAGTCCAGATACACCGTTTTAAAGACATGATTAATGAAAAAACAGAAGGAAGCCATTCAAATAATCCTGAAGTCTATCAGGCTGTATAAAGAATCCTGGGGACAGAGACATATGTTCAGGACAGGTACAGGCTAACTAAATCAAAAACAGGATTTCACTTTACCTGATGTCAATAGAATGACGTGTTTTTAAATGGTAGGCTCAGTTAGGATGTCAGTTAAAACAAAGTGTTTTGTAAAGAGAAATAAACAAAAAAGTGGTCCTGGTTTGTGAGGTATACTGTACTACTGAGTTTGATTCAAGGTGAAAGCAAATGGTTTATTTTGGTTGGATCATGTTGGAACAGGTTTTGATAAAATACAAAAAAAGATGGAAATCAAATATAAAGGGTGACAGTAAATCTGGCTTTATGCTGTGTGCTGCATGAAAAAGTGGTGCGGAGTGTGAGGGCTCTAACCTGAGGTGTCATCCCGTGACAGAGATACAGGATGGGCACGTTGTCATTGTCGGGTCCCTGATCCAGACACAGATCGTTCTTCAGAGAGTTCTTCAGCTGGCAGACAAAGAAAAAACACAAGCAGTCACAAACACACACATACATACGAAGAAACAAAATAGAATAACTGCCTTGGGGGTAAAATCAGTAATAATTTACGCTACTACATATATGAATAATAGTTTATAACTTTGAAAATGCACATCCTGTAAGTTTAAGACCAAATATGAAGTAAGATTCAAGTCTCAAACATCTAAACATCTTGATAGTTCTTCTTTACAAATAATACAAACAAAAGATGGACCTCTTTATGCTATAATATCTAGATAATAATATATAATATGCTCTCAAAACTATTTCTTAAGAACAAGTAGATCATTTGAATGTGTTGAACCTATTTTCAGTTCAAATTAATCGTGGACTCTTATTTTCAACTCTATTGTAACACTTTGCCTTATTTCATGATATGATAGGGCGGGCACACAAAATCCTGACAAAGCAAATCAGTTGAGTTTTTGGTTAAACTATCAATAAGTCACATGAATGTTTAATGCAATGTATATTTTAAACACAAAATGAAATCAACCTTAGACACCATCATGATTAAAGTAAAATAGCAGATAATGTTTGGTGGGTTGAAATAAACGTTTTGCATTGAACTATGAATAATGGTCAGAGATCATTCTTGGGGGCAACATTAGCTTCAAGTAAAACTGCATTCAGAGCTTCTGTCATGTGACGCATGTCTGACATAATAACCTTCAGATTTGACAGCTAGCCTCCACCTGCATCTCTCTTTACCAATTTTTAAAAAATCAGTAGAAGAATGATAAGAACAAATTCTTTAGAGATGTCAACAAAAACGTTTTTTATCGATGCAAGTGGCGATGCCTGTAACGACTCCTCAAATCACAACGCCTGACTAGCCCATCAAATGCATGTAGCGAATGTAGAATAATGAGGTCAACTAATTCGGAGAAATGAATGTAATGAGGTCATCCTAATTACTCGCTACATTTATCCATCCGTTTGTTATCAAAAAAAACTCCAAACAACATAGAAAGCAGTGCCATAGTACTGAGGCCTGTGTGTCAGAGTGTATTAGGGCGCACCACAGTGATGAGAGGTGGGAGGACCGTGGACATAAAGCTGATTGAGAATATTCAGAAATGGGCAAATAGAAACACTGCCAGCACGGTTGGCTGTCCCTTTTTCTGGTTTCTCTTACAAATACAATTATCAAGTAGGAAACACTACATCTATATAGTGAGTGTAATTCGATCTATCTGTCACATTAGACTTGCAGACATTTATTTTTTTAAGTAAGAAGTCAAAGTTGCTGCAGCAAACCTCCTCTCTGTGAACTGTTTCTGCTCCTGACAGCAGCTGCCCAGATTTCAACACAAGGGATTAAAATGATTTGCTCAGGCACAGCTAGACTTGTTTTAGCTCTTGCAGATGCTGAATTGCATTAGGGATGAAGAGGGAGGCGGCTTACTACTCCGTATGCGATGGTGTCGCTGTACATCCTCATCTCAGGGTAGATGTTGACCAGGTACCATCGGAAAGTTTTACACTGCAGCCTCTTCCTTAGAGCCTTCCTCTCAGAGATATCGCCTATATCAATCCCGGAGTCCTGGGTTAAAAAAAAAAACATACATTTAAATGCAGTGCAGTGTGTTATTGGTAGTTCTACCTAAATGAAGGATCTGATCAGATTATTTTACGCTGATGCCTCTCTTTAAAAAAACACAAAAGCTGAAGTATCTGAAAATGCTGCACTCAGAACATTGTAGAATTACTAACAAATAATTGCTAACAGAGCACGTATATTAATAAAGGACTGGCTTATCTAAAGCCAGTTGAGTAGCACTTGAAATGTTTTTGCTCTATGAAACCTGATGTACTTATATGATTCTGTTTTCTTCAAGTTTGTATCTTGTTGGTCGAATGCACTTATTGTAAGTCGCATTGGATAAAAGCGTCAGCTAAATGCAATGTAATGTAACATATGACAAAGTCACCTCAGATTAACTTCATATGAACACTGGTAGTATTTAGATCTTTACCATCAAAAGAAACCACTGACAATGTTGCGGTGTAGTTCATTCAGGCAGCTAAAGCCGAGGCTACATTTCATGCTTCTTGAGTACAGACTCTGTTAAACGCCTCATTATTGACTGAATGAATTGCCTGCAGACGTTCATCTATTCATAACGTGGATTTGCATATCCAAACAGATTATGCAGGAGAAGGAAAAAAAAGCTACAGTGAGCAAACATTTCACTTAGCCTTTGAGGGATGCTACATTTAACATAAGACGACATAATGCGGTTATTTACATTAATTGACTAAATCCAGTTCAAGATCAAATAAAAATCAGTATCTTCTGACAACACAAACACAACAGTAACAGAAAGACATGGCAGCATGCAGCATATGTATGTTGTATCAGTAAGGGAGACATTTTGTACTTTATTCAACCTCGTAAATTAGACAATAAAGCTTCAAATAAAGAGGTTTAAATACACTGATTGGATTTCTGCTGATAAAATACATCATTTTAAACCATTAATTATATTCACATTTTCCTGTTTACTTAATTTGTCTTTCTGTATTATTTATTGATCTCAAGTCGCAGCTGTAATCCAGGCGGTTTCTTTATATAACTTTTAACTATAGTTCTAACTGCTTATATGTCTCCATTTAGAACATTTCATTAAATCATATAACATATGTATTTATTATGTGGCACATATAAAATGCAGGCCATCCTGTCAGAAACAAGACATCATTTCATTAGAGCCTTCTGGAGTTGTCAGATGCTTTGCTCCACTGAACATCTGCGATGGGAGGAGCGCAGCTGATAACAGATGACACTCACCCCGTGACATTTAGATTCGGTGCCGCTGAGCGGAGCTGCCTGCCGGTGTTGTACATTTATGACGGTGTCATCTGTATTCACATTTGTGCATAATTGTTTTCCCCATCTTACTTGGACTTCTGTACAAATGCTCCCCTTGGATAATGACGCAAAAGGATGCAACAGCAAATCATGGGAATAGGTACAAAAAAAACCCTTCTGCTACATTCTGTCAATTTGAGATAAATTGCGAAAAAGCTGCTCTTTGCAGTTCAGCGATCACCGTTTCACCTCTGTGAAACCAAAATAACTGTGCGATGATATACTACTTTGTGATTTTTTGAGGCACTATTTTCTTTTCAGTTTGACCACTTATAAAAATAATCAAATAGGTTTAATGTGATAAATAAGATGTTATGTTCCTTGTCCCAGAATAAACTGCATTTAAAATGTTCCTTTGGTAGTGAGCAGAATACTCTTTCATTACTAAAGATAACAATGGCAAATACCGCTGGAATGTATTAGTCCCATTTAAAATAACTTCAACATCTCTCTACGTTTCCTGTCAAAATATATATTTTTTATTACCAATCTAGTAAAGACCAAATTACACACAATTAATAAAGAACGTCAAATCCAAATGAGAAGCTTATTATACTTTAGAGTCACTTTGAAAACATTTAATACAATTTGAAATTGCGAATGTTTGTGCAAATGCTTATTATTGTTAATGAATAATATTAGTGATGTTATTCAACATCATTAGATTTCACCCTGTAGTCCCCTTCATAACCAAAGCATGTACGCATTGGTTATGAAGGGGACTACACACAGATTTTGGCCAGTGACATGGATAATGTGGTACTGTGAATACAACTTAAAATTCACCAAGTCATCAAACTTCAGACTTAAGATCTGTGACTTGCACTTGTTTGAAAAGACATGATTGGCTCACCTCAACGGGAATGTTCCAGGCCATGTAGACATGGCTTTTAAACTCATCCATCCAAACCTCTGCCACTCTGAGAGCGTTTCGCCGCACGTGAGACGTCAGATCATCCGTGTATGGTTTGTGAGCGCGCTCTATGTGGGCGATACGAGCGCAAGGGAGGACCTCAACACTGCCGCCACACTGCCACACCTGGGGTTTTTCACAAAGAAAAGACAAAATTCAATTATTTACAGTCACAGCCGGCAATTTAGGTAATTTAAATGTTACAAAAATGAGACAGCTGTACCAAAGGCTGCACAGATGTTGAAGTTACATAATGTTGCACCCAATGTTCACGCTAGTTAAATAGTTATAGGCCTTCTGCACTGACATAATGTTCCGACTGTCCGCGATTCTAGAGAGAATCCTTTTAATGATTGTGTTTTTACAAGAGGTGTGCTCATACAGTATGTTTCCTTGGAAATAAGTCATTCAAAATGAAAAACGCATAAATGAAATAAAGAATTACTCCTCAGCAAATATTTGTCGATTAAGACCAAAGTAACAAATAAGTCGACTAACGAGGCAGCACTAGTTTAGAGATAACATTTTCAGAAAAGCCAAATTCCTTATTTTGCCATTACATACTGTATATATATTATCAACACACAATTATACTACTGATTTATTAACTTGATGATAAATTATAATGAGCCCTTATTTTCCACTGTCTATTATTTCTCTTTTGAGAGCAATACTCTCTGTTCCGATGATACCATCAGATGTACAAACAGACTGTACTGGCTCTGTTTGGGAGCAGCACACACAGTCAGTGCAGCGAGCCACGATCACTTCTAGGTTGCTTCAAGCACGTTCTGGTCAACAGGCAGAGGCCCTTCATCATCACCTCTGCTGCGTACTGTACCCTCGACTGTGAGGAGGGAGTCTCCGTGGTGCGAAACATTAATGGCCCCGGGGCCCGGGAGGAGCAGCCCGAGTCCTTGATGACTAGAAGCCAGTGGCACTTACACCTCTTATAATGAAGACCTCTGGGAGGCTCCAGGCCCCGGTGCAGGGATCTCTGCAAACCTTTCCGACTGCGATACCTCTATCCAGCAGTGGGGACAATAAATACTCTCCATAAAGAGGAAAAGTGAATTTTGTTAGATTTTTTGATTGCATGCGATGGCACTCTCTGTTATAGTTGCAGCAAAATATGTAGGTGTATGTTTGGTAACACTTTATTTTGATAGTCCATAGTTAACACTCTACAAGCCATCAGTTGACATTCAACAACACTGTTTCAACAGACAAGTAACATGCATTGAACTAACTGCCAGTAGAATATAAGGTACATCTCAAGTGTTGATCTATAGATTTTACAAAAAGTGTCTGTTGACTGTCAACATGTTTTTTGCAACAGGTTATTAACCGATATTCAACCTTACTATCTGTAGATTGTGAGTTCTTGTGAAAAACCTTTTTTTCTCAAGTGAATGCATTAGGCTTCTGTATTTATCTTATATATTAGTCAAATAAAACAGGAACAGGTGTTTCTAACTCAAACATTACATACATAATGAATAAATAAAGTTTGTGATCAGTTGTGCAAAACATTTCGCTTTATTCCCATGTCTGGTGCATATTATTAGTGGATGAATGTATGTGTTCTGTTGATAGGTTATAGACTTTCTACTGTTCTCAACTGTGTTTCACTTTAATTGGATAGTCCTAACACTTGCCTACAAACGCTTAGTGGAGAATGCCTACTAAAAGTATACTGATAGTCAACTCTAGATTAGTTGACGATCAACAGATGGTCAACTAAACTCTAAAGTTGCTTATCTGTTGATCATCAACTAATGCTTAATGTAATCTTTAGTTGACATCTTGACTCTCAACAGATTATTAACAGATAGTCACACGACCCTGTTGACTTTCAACTGACAGATTGATTTTGAGTAGTTGATTGTCAATTTTGAAGATGTTGACACAATATACAGATAGTAAGGTTGAATATTGGTTAATACGCTGTTGACATGCTACTAAATGTTAACTGATGACTTATAGAGTGTTAAATATGGACTATCAAAATAAAGTGTTACCGTATCTTTTTATATCACTCAAGTCTTTGTAAATTCATGCAGCAAAGAAGAAAGAAACAAGTGTGGTAGGTTTTTTTATACTGTGCTTTTTACTTTACTTATCTCATTTCAAATCAACATGTAATCAAGCATTAAATAGGTTGATTATTGATATTTATGTAATTATTTAATGTATTCTTACAACAGGCCTAATCGCCCATAAAGTAATTAACATTTCAATTTATTCTGTTTCCGATTCAATTCATTTATTCATCTTTTGATTAACATTTATGCATGATAAAAAGTTTCTTCATTAAAAAAACTTTGAGGAGAACTATTTGAGAATCACAGATTTGAGGGAAATGAATTTGGAAATGAATGAATTTGTATTAATGCTGCTGATTGCTATCTGAAGAATGTGAATGGTATCGCAGAGCAATTGAAAGACTCAGCAGAAGCAGTGAAGATGTGCTCCTCTGTTTACAATCTCATATTTGTATGGGGTCATCAAAGGAGATGTCACTACCAGAGCGTGTGGAGGATCCTCATAAACCACTTAAATGTGCTGAGCTTAACATCACTGCAGGACACCCGGTGCTTCAGTACGAAAAGGTTCAAAATCATCACGCTGTGCTGCTTTGCAACACCAAATAGTGCAGCTGACACCCTTTTTGTGTGTTGTTTTGATCATTTCCATTTCTATCAACAACATAAAACAGTATAAGAACATATACAGTGTTTGGTGCGGATGAGCATCATTAAGGATGGTGGGACACAAACTGAAGACGTTATTGCAACATTAACTCTGCAGCCATAACCTGTTTGTTGTCACCAAGCTATTTAAGAAAAGGTTGCATTTTTAGTCTTTTTTATCATAAATGTATACAAAACATATATTCAAAAAGGTGTTTTTGAAAGGATTTTGCGACACAAAACCCTGACCCTGTTGGAGGTTCCATAAATAGATAATAATTACACACATTTACATCGGTTCAAGGGTCTGCGCTGTGAACACGCAGCGGGACAGGCTCAACATGGGCAGATTTCATACAGGGAGATGTCTCTGAGAGGCCATTGATCAAAATCAATCAATATAACAACTCAGACTGTGAAGCTCTAAAAGGAACATCTTGTATAATTTATTTCCTGAAATTCAAGATGCACAAAGAATGGAGTTTATCATCTTAGTCTGAGTAGATATTCTGTAAGAAGTATTGAATTAAAGGCTCAAGTGGTATTTAAATGAAATGGCTTTTAAAGAAACTGGTCCGTTTCTGCAGCTGCGGTGGTGTCCTGGCGTCACAATGAAACTCCAGATTATTGAGTGAAGGTTGGGCGCTAGGATGTATACAGAGTTCAACCATACCTACATTTAGAAAACATTTTGTATGTCCCATACACAGTATGTCAAATGTATTATGCATCCGGTACTTTAGAACAGCAGCTGCAGAAATGACTAAAAGCAAAAGTATGTGATTTGAAAAGCAGCCAACTCTCCACCGTGGTAGCTATGTTAATGAAAATCTAGCTGCCCAACAAGGTGATGTGATTTAGGGAGATATAGAGAAGGATGAAAGTAAATACAGTAATACATTATTACAGTAGTAATACTTTCCAACCAACCCGAATGAGGAAGACCTTTGCTTATATTGACAGACATGTACAGTGTAGTTTATTTTGTCAGTGCTTTGGTGACTTATTCAAATAGAAGATGAGCAAATCCTGCACGAAAAGTCAAGTATTTTCTTTTTTTTGCTATGCTCTAAAATAAAAAATGTGTGTGATGTGATTTTCATATTACTTTATATTGCACTTACTGAAGTCAGACAGGTGTTTCTTTTCACCTTGTCAACCTTTAAACCTGTTATATTGAAATGACTGTTCTTAGAAACGTCATGTTATTTTTTTAAAGAACTTTAGTTTTAACTGTGTGAGAAGTTGGAAGTTGTTTCTGTTTAGGTTGGGATATTCCAACCCAGTCTCATAAAAAAACGTGTAATAACTACGTTGGTCCACAACGTAGGACGTAGTATTTCTACAAAAAAGCCTCTGAAATTGTAAGATGCATACGTTTTTTTTTGACCATTCATTCCAATGGCTGGCGTCTATGTCACGTGATCTTCACATTTCTCCCTGCAGAAAAAAAAAACATGGCCGACATTCGTTTTATTCTCGGTGGAAAATGCCTATTTAAAGTTACTTTGGCCATTAAAATGCCTTTTGATGTCATTTGATGCGAGAAATATGAGTTGTTATTTCAGATTATGTGTGCAGTGGATGTACATGATCTTTAGTTTGCTAGTTATTATGAAGATTACTTCAAGAAATTGTGTCTATACAACGTTTTCATTGTTACCAAGGTGGTTGCTAGGGACGCTGCTATCGATATTATTTCTGTTATGTTGTGTAAAATGGTGTTATCTTTATTGCTACCCCCTTCCCCGTCAATGTATAGTGTTGGTCTACAGTGCAAACGTATTAGTTTAACAAAATCCGCATCTAAAATTGTGGCATAGTGTGGTGCCGAGAAATGGGAGTCGGAGGCGGGGTATCAAAGGTACAAGCTAGACTTTTATTTAGCATCTCAAAACACATGTAAACAGCTTCATGCCCGGGAAGCGAAGACCGGCGGAGACAGGAAGTCCGGCTCACTAAAATGTCCGTGCAGAACAATACCCTAACCCATAGATCCGTGGGTGAATAATGTCAATCACCACAATAGATATGTTATTTTCCCCTGTGAAATTCTCCATGTACTCAACAATAACACATAATTATCCTTGTGTTTATTTATTTGTTTGATTAATAAACACAAGTTGGAGTCCGTCAGGACCGAGGGTCGGAGCAGCTCATTTGCTTTACAGAATATTACACCCGGAAGTAAGTATTCTCTCCGCTTCGCTTGACAAACCCCGTGATAGTCCTCAAGCTCTGTGATTGGAGAGTGTGCAGAGCGTCGAACAGCACTTGAAATGGGATGGAACCACGGCAGACTGTCCAAAACTGGATTTGAACGGGTCCACCGCGTCCCCCCCTCCCCCACCCCGTCCCCAGAACTACACATGTTGGCTATTGTGTGTTTCGCAACATGTTCTCTATCTATGGCACGTCTCTACTGGGAGTTGTAGTTTTAAAAGACGTTTTCATATTTCCCATAATAAGAAGTTGCCAGTATTAAACTGTGTACATCCCTGGAGGTTTAGGGGATAGGAAACACTCAAATTTAAAACATATAATTAATAAATGGGTGAAAATTGCTTGTGCCCATAATGGGCAGCATTAATATATACCCACACGACAGCTAAGGTCAGAAGAGCTTTATTTAACAGCTGGTCTTATGTCTGTGACCCCTCCTGTTGTTCATTGATGAGCCTGAAACATGCACTTGTCAAGGTTCAGAGGCACATTGTGCAAATATGGCAGTAGCCATCGATCATCTTAAGTTAAGATATACTTTATTGATCCCAAGTTGGAAACATTTGCGTTACATCAGCATGTGTAACAGTTAAATATGCAGTGGTGTTTATTTGTAAATCATTTAGTATAATCACACACATTCTGTGTTTTATATTTAATAATTCTGTGTTCTTTATTTATTGATTGTTCAATACCTGACAAGGCCGGAGATGAAAAACTTGGGTCGCAGGTTCCTCAACAGTGCATCACAAGACATCTTTCAATATGTGTACCTCCACCATTAAATTGTCATATTCTGCACATTTCTTATATTATCTACATACATCTTATAAGAGTATAATACATATGTATAATATCAGTTAAAATAAGTGCTTCAACATAGTTAACATTGCTGTAGGTATGCACAAATATTGATAGATGTCTTGTAATGCACTGTTGAGGAACTTGCGACCCAAGTTTTTCATTCATTGCATAACTACACCATAGTTGTGTCGGCCTATATGATATGTCAATAAACCTTAGAAAATCTTGAAATCTTGAAAGGGATGTGCAAAATAGTCATTATATACAGTCTTTAATTAACTATTAGTAGAGAATAACGAGTAATGAATATACTTTATAGGGATCGTATTAATATCTAATAATAGAAATAATGAAATTCAATAACATGCTTTAACCACCAGGTGTCCCTTTATATCAACTGTGCACCTTTATGGTGTAAATACAGCCTATCTACCAATTGGATCAAATATAAAAGTCAGCCGAATTAGTGTTGATACTGCAAGGAGACGTATTGTGTGAAAAGAAATGTAAGATGTTGTTTAATGGCTGATATATTTATGATCCACGTCACGTTTTCAGTTCCTCATGTTTGTCTGAGGTCTTCTCATCAGGGCTATAAATACAGAACTACAGCAGATATGTAATATGTAATGCCGCCGAACCGTGTATTACAATGCCGTTATGTGATGACTTTCAAAGAGAAAAGCAAGTACACTCGGAATAAAGTGTTTTCGGTCTGTTTCCGGTATTTGTTAATGACGATGTGCTGTGAGATGTGAGACTGGAATTGTACAGGGGAAAATAAAGTTTCTGCACCATTTTAGATGCGGATTTTGTTAAACTAATACGTTTGCGCTGTGGACCAACACTATACTTTGACGGGGAAGGGGGGTAGCAATAAAGATAACACCATTAAACAGTTACACAACATAACAGAAATAATATCGATAGCAGCGTCCCTAGCAACCACCTTGGTAACAATGAAAACGTTGTATAGACACAATTTCCTGAAGTAATCTTCATAATAACTAGCAAACTAAAGATCATGTACATCCACTGCACACATAATCTGAAATAACAACTCATATTTATCACATCAAATGACATCAAAACGCATTTTAATGGCCAAAGTAACTTTAAATAGGCATTTTACACCGAGAATAAAACGAAGTTCGGCCATGTTTTTTTTTTTATGCAGGGAGAAATGTGAAGCTCACGTGACATCGACGCCAGCCATTGGAATGAATGGTGAAAAAAACCGTAGGGATCTTACAATTTCAGAGGCGTTTTTGTAGAAATACTACGTCCTACGTTGTGGACCAACGTAGTTATTACACGTTTTTATATGAGACTGGGTTGGATATTCTATGTGATCTCCTTATGATAAATGTATAAACTAATGTCAAAACATTCACTGAGCATCGCCTGAAACTGACTTTGAAAAATTCTGAACTAGATGAGTTATGAACTAACCAAAGTTGTTAATAAACATCCTGAAAGGAACATGAATTTGTGCACCTAAAATGTAATGAGCATCCATCAAACAGTCGAGATATTTAAGTTTGGACCCACATTGCCATTCCTTGAGCGTTGCTGACAGCTTGCATATAATTCTGAAGATTACTTGACAACAAATCTAATCAGTTGCAGTCTAATCCCTCCGAACACAACTCAACACATGACTTTGAAGAGCTCTCAAAGCTGAAAACAGGGCAGTGAAACATTGGAATTACTGCCATCATTTTCTAAAAGTCAATTAAAGCACATGTGAAAACTTCTTCAGTGTCAACTTTCTCTTCAGACAATGAAACAAATGCCTTAAGATGTCTGCCTGTGTGACGCCCCCCTGCAGTGGACCACTAATTGCATGCTGCCTTTTTCCATATTAATCACAAGGAATGGGTCATTACTGTCAACACAGAAGTCTGATTCTTCCATTACTTTGGGCGGATGTATTGTTATTCCATTCAGAATACAACGATTTATATAGTGGCAACAAAACACCATCTAATTTGCATGCATGAGTCAACATCTTTTGTTCAAATGCGCTGCTGAAGCGGAAAGCACGGCTCAACAGCAACTACAACAAAAAAACATTTTACTGCAAGATGGTGGCTGATCTGGATGAGAGTCTCTCCCTGTGTGCTGTCAAACTGTTGTAAATAGAAAATTAGGTTACAAAACGTCTGTCTACATCATTTTGGGGTAGTAGCACAATCCACCAACACTGCGGAAAAAACAAATCCAATCACCACTCCACCACTTTTGTTCAACTTTGTGTTATTAGAAGTCAGGTCCTCACTCCCTCCAGTCTCCCTGACTCCAGAGTAATCGAACATTTTAAGTCAGCACAGCATAACAACTCCCTTTCCTTGTACACTTAAAGACTCATCTCCTCAAGAAATCCCTCACATCCTGTACTCCCACTTGTTTCACACCCCTTTTCGTGCCAAATCTTCTTTGAGAACGCTTCTGTCTGAATCTGATATAGCTGTTATTTTTCTAATTTTGTTCTTTCAGAGAAGAGGTCCCACATTACAGGATACAGTATTGGATCTATCATCAGGGCGCCATCAGCCTGTGCTAATTAGCCTTGGATAAAAGCAAGAGCTAAATACCTTTAATGTCAATGTAATGCAAGTGGAAGTGCTTGATTCATTTTTCTGTCTGCAGTGGTGCCAGTTTCCAAGCACAGCGTCTCTTGGCTTAAAGTAGATTTTGATGAGAGTTCACAAAGTCTTTGAAGACATACAGCATAATGATGCAGTGTTTATGGTGCAGCAATATGTCAAACGAAATAACATAAAATGCAATCTCAAGCATAACGATTGGATTGTTAATCTATTTAATAAGTTCATGAATGTTTTTGCAACCTTGTTTGTGTATGGTTCGCTGCCTTAAAGTACTTCACACACAATCTATCTTTAGAGCGTCAAGGGCTCACCCCCTGCAGGCTTGAAAGGCGGCTGAAACAAGTTTGTGTTTGGCTTCTTCTCTAAGAACAGCGGCAGCTTCAAGTCCTGTCAGTTACAACGGATATCAACATTTTACAGGCAAAACAGGATGAAGGCTTACAATACGCATCTCAAACCACATTTGTTGGCTGTTCATTAATATATTATAAAGCTTCTCATGTATGCTATTCCCCGTGTCAAAGTTCTGCAGCTTTGTATATACACATTTCCAAAAAGATATCCTAATGATTGCTAAGCTCGATATTATGGAGAGACTTTCATTGACGAATCACGGCTAAGCAGCTGTAAGCAATTTTACATTGTAAAGTGTATAATGCTGCTGATGAGAAAGTAAAGTTTGATAGGAAAAGCAACATCATTTAAGGGGGTGGTGCTTATCAAATTGTTACCCCCTCTAGAAAGAATAACCCTTATACCCTATAATCAAGAAAGAGTGATTTCCCTTCATATGTTTCACAATGTGTTCCAACTATAACCTGCTCACTAATGACATGTAACAGTATCTCACTATTCATTTGTTATTCAAAAGCTTCTAAATGCTACTCTTTTTATTTCAGCTTTTGGACAAGAGTCATGGAGTAAAATGACAGAACAAGTGCATTCCTGCAAATATAACTTGACAGTATCAATATACAATGAACTGCAAGATGGGTAATAGTACACATATGCTTCCAGTTCTTCTCTGATGCTGCGGGATGCTGCTTCTCATTCAGACTAGTGAACGAATTTGGGACCCCAGAGCATTTGACAAAAATACGATAGGGTCCTGTATAAAGCTTGGCCGGCTGGAGAACCATGACTTGATGCATCAGTCATGCCATGACTCATCATTTCAAGATGGAGCCGGGGTATGATGAGGTAGGATGCATTGGTGATAAACATTGAGCGCGTTAATACATACTGACACACATCTGAACACCACTCAATGTAATGATATGAAAGAAGCATAGGATGTTTCTTAGAATATAATATTTAGCAAGATTTCAACATAACAAAAAAGGATCAGTTTTTCAAACAGTCTGCTCATCACTACATTTAAAACCATGTCACTATCTTTTACACAATGTAAAATGGATATTAAATTGAGAAAGCAAATTAAAAATGGCTTGGAAACTGGAGACAACACAGTTATTGTATATGTGACTTGAACCTCCTTACAACCTAATTTACAAATACATATTTAAAGTAAAGATGATAGAAGCATTCTGATGGGGAAAGTTTTCATGTCTTGTTGATGATTGTCACAATTGAAGAGAAATTAAACAGAAAAAGGAAACAAAACCTTCAGAAGCCACCCATCAGGGACGGCAGAAGCTCAGGGACTTTTTGAACCATACTGTATATTGCGGTGATTTATTCTGCCTCATCATTTTATTTTTTCCTATCATACTTGTCTATATCTGAAGCTATTTTCTTTTATCTCTCAGCACCACCTCTCTTGTCCCCCAGAAGCCCAAACACCCACATATTTCCCACTGTATTAATTTCACATTTCCTCAGTATTTTATGATAAGAAATGCTATCACTGGCTCAAAATAGCACACAATCAAACTATTCATAAAATGTATGAAGTTACATTTATTCTGTAGGTCTTTCAAACTGCATTGTGTTTTTTTTGTATGCGAGAAAAGCTTAGATCTAACTCATATGCAAGAATTTCAGAATATAAGACGTGAGCTAAGAGGAAATACTCAACCTCCCCAAAATGCATTATGTTAATATGCAAGTTCGAACAGAGCCACAGACTTTGAAAGTAAAGCAGAGGTTGATCTCTTGCTGCCCAAAGCACAGAGCGGAAGCAAAGCAGACAATTAGCATTTGTTTCCAGTGATGTGTATCAGCTCTCTCTGAGGAGGAGGTGGTTACATTTGCCATCCTCTCCAAAGAAATACTGACTCATTTAAAAGGAGAACACAATACATCTTGGCCACTATCCTTTGGCCTCCAGAAACACACAGTTTGGATTATGTGATGTATTTCACTAACTTTACAACATCTCTGACTAAATCTCAAGTCAATAAAAGTTTTCTGCTGCCAATTTTGGATATCACGTTTTATAAAAGTTGTAATATGATAATATAGGTGTAACTAAACTTCAAGCTTCCTCCAGTGCTAACATCCAGCAGAGCAGTTAACGTCAATAACCCTTTCTTACTACTTCACTGTCATTAAGAGTTTGTTTAAGTGGATAAACATGTTATAAAACAATACATGCAGATACATTTGTTTTTTACAAATGATAATATCACAGTTTATTATACGAAATGTATATGTAATTTATAAATACAGTATATACATAAACAGCCATCCGCCATATGCACTTACAGTTTGTTCCTGATCACATTACGAATACAATATGTATTCCAGAAAGCGTTCTGCTTACACTCCCACACCATCTTGCCCTTTCTGTGACCCTGCATACAGTTAACAGCAGCATTTTGACCAGTATACATGGGGATATACTTCCATAAATATATATAAAATACCTCATTGTTTTGTTTGCTTATTTCTGTGTAGCTTTGTTGACCTTGTTGTGGCTCTATATATGTGTAGTCTGTTCTTAGCGCTGTGTTCATACCATAGGCCTTTCACAATGATTACTTTTGCTGGACGATAATAATAATAATGTCCCAGAAATGTAAATATTGTCCCATTTTATGACCATTTGAGTACCGCCTATTAACGAGCAATGAACAAGGAAAAACCACACAACCTGAATAATAAATAAAAAGGAACTTTCATGCTCTGTAAACAAAAAAGTATTGAATGTCTGCGAAATCATGCAATGCCCAGAGCTTGGAAGAGGAAAGCAGGCACATTATCAAGGACATGTCTATGAATTGTACCATAAGTTGATGATGTAAGTATTGTGATAGGTGTGCACTTACATTAAATTAAGTAATTGGAGTCAAATTCCCTAAATGCCTCAACATGCTTTGCCAAAAGAAGCAGATTCTGAGCCGAGCTGAAAAGAGCTTTACATATAGCAAACAAAAATACTACTCTACAGTATACAATAAATGATGACATTGATGAGAAAATGATTCTGCAGGCTTGATTAGCCTATGACAGCGTCCTTCATGCTCATACAATATGGTCATTAATCACAGCACAGAGATTGTCAATCAATCAGCGGCAAAATAAGTTTTAAAATCCACTCACTCATTCAGCATGAGCGTCATTAATATGTTTCACACCACACCGCTGTTCTGCGTTGGTGCCAGCAAACCCTTTTCCGCACCAGTTGCAAAATACAACAGGAGCATCAGTAACATCTGGTCATGTTTGAATAGTTTATACAAAATATTCACATACCAGAGCTGTGTAACAGATAGAGTCTAAAATGTTCCATGCCTTAAAAGGACTGTAGAGACTAAAGCCCTCTGGGCCCCTGAACTAGACCAAAAACTCAAAAGTATACATTGGTTGGCAACAGCTTCCATATTTTATAGGCGGAACAACCTATCAGTATTTATAGATATTCAATTTTTCATGTAACCCTACAATAAACAGATTTAAAAATGCTTCTCAGTACACATGTTAGTTATACAGCAAACATCTTGACCATATGACATTGTGTCTTATTGTAGAGTTTTTAAATTATTGCTCGTTTCATTCAGTTCTTTTCTATTTGGTTGGAGGCAGAAGTCTCAGATAGACAGATATCTCAAAAACAAGACATATCAAACTATTTTCATGGTTGATACCTCTGGAAAACCGTTATGTTTTTCTTTTTCTTTGTAACGTAACTTACTGACCCTCCAAATCCTTAAAAAAAGTGCTGATTGTGAAATTGACATGGGGGAAAAAAAGCCCTGCTGCCGGTGTTGTGGGTAATGTTCTACATGCCTTTATTATTTTTGCTGACCCTCACTTGGCTCTGAATGTTGCCCTTGAACATAAATCGCTAATGAAGAATACATGCATACATGTAATTTGTAGGAGACAGGGCTGCAGTAATCCAAGCAGACAGTCATGTGAAGAGTCATATCCTTGAATTATTAATGTACCACTTACCATTACATCCCATCTTACTAGAAACAGGAACATTTCTAGAAGGGAAGAGATGGCAGTGGGTTTCTCTGGTTGTTTGTGTTATCCAATTAGTTATAACTAGACTTATTCTTGTTGTCTTACTATATTTTTTACATCTGCAAACAAATCTGCACTCAGTTATATAGTCAAAAGCTATTACAGTTTCACAGTTGGAGTGACATTTAATACATTTCCATGTACTGTATACCAATATTTATAGAATTTAATTATGTTTGTATTTACATTTGAAGATCAGATATGTTTTTCCACTAGTCCAAGTCTAGCTTTAAACTCAACAGAGGAGTGCGTTGTCCCTTTTCTAAAAAATTGCTGCGATCGCTGTAGACTGATTTTATCTCCAGAAGCAACACCATAGATAATGTAAGTCTTAATGACAACTACAGAGGAAATCCCACCAGTTGCAACCACTTGAGAGGCATTTATTAACCACAAATAAAAGCCTGCAGTCTGAACAGAAACGAGCACAGTGTTCCTGTCTTGAAACTGAACCCACTGAGAACAAAATATCTTTTTGACTAGGGACCTGATTTATTTTTCAATCTAAGCAGCTTCCTTCCTCCTCACAAGTGTTATCATCAGCTCAAAGATGTGTGAATCTGACAAGCACTCACTTCCTGCACACAGAACAACACCTTCTGGGGTGAAACATATCACACATTCATCAAGCAAGTTCTCTGTCTACACATTTATAAGACTTCATACATAAGACCACACAATCTTTTCCAATTAAATTATAAACACAATGTTTTGTTCATAACAAAGAATCCAAGTTTTAGCTTTTTAAAATGTGATACTCAAACTTAAATATTCAAGTTACCTCTGGAGCTGCGTTTGTGTGTGGACCTCTACAAAATGTATATTTGAGGTGATGAATATGTAAATCATGACAAATCAATTTTGATATCACAATAAAACTGTATGCAGGGCAGAACAAACTCATGAATAATAAGTGATCAGAGGTATAAGGGTAAAGAAAGATTGTCCACTGATAAATATGAATTCAGAGATACAGTAAAAAGAGCTCAGGAGAAAGTGTGAAAGCTGAAAATGGAGTTAATACTGCACAAAGCCAATACTGCGCCTACAAACCTGATCCAGCAGGTTTGCCATCTACTGTCAAATCTGTCAACTCCAATCCATCCTCTCTCCATGGGGATCCATGTTTGAGTGTTAGTATTCAGTCTGTGATACTGAATTTACCATCCAGAGGGTGTCTTAAAAAAACTTGAAAACTCATCCCCTCTGCTGCAGCCGCACTGTGCTGACCCTGTCCTCCAATATCACTCCCCCCCTGCCCAGGGCAATAAGACCATAACGGAAACAACCATCCCTCTTCCCTCCTCTCTCACTCCTTTCTCATGCCAGTCTTAACTTTTCTCCACAATGGTGAAATTACTTCCCCAGGCCAGTTATAACAGCTGAGCTCTCACCATCAGCTCCATCGTGTCAAAAAAGATAAGAAAACAATCAAATCAAGAACTATTTTTTACGACAATCTTCGTTTTTCCTGGTTTTTATTTTAGTTTAGTTTTTCTATCGACATTAAATACACTTATGATTTACTATAGTGCCAATTTAATGCATATTTGTTTAAATCTATACATCATAATTGGAATTGTCAACATGATAACAACATGCATGCTTCATGTGTAATGTGTAGCTTTGTCTGTAATATGTAATACGTAACGTAATTCAGTGTAAAGGAAGGATGGTATGATTTAACATTTTTTGTTATAAATTCAATTGTGTAGTCTAGAGATCTGCCATGTAAAACATTGTATATAATTCTAATAATCTAAAAATCAAGGAGTAATAAAACAGTTGTTGTTTGTTGAAAGCCAGTCAGCTGTAAACTGTTAATACGAATCTTAGTAATGTTTAGTCTCAAAATATAAAGTCAATGTTGTCTTTATATTGCATATAGATGTGGTTATTTTGATACCAGAGAGCTAAATTACCATTCACATCACTCTGTTGAAAATACTTTCTCATTGATTGTCCTGTTGGCCTGAGATTACTCAGCGGGGTTCAATAGATTTTCAGTAGCCCAAGGGTCATGAAACTAAATCATTGCTCTTCTACAACAATGACAGACTCAGTCATTAAGGAACAAACCATGTTTGCTTTGATTAAAAACACCTCTAAATCTTTATACGTTTCCAAAAAGGTCAAACCAGCACGTTTTGTTGCAACTTAATGTATTGTTTCTGACAGTGTTCATGTACCTGTCAGATCAACAAGAGACAGCTTCATCCAACATCTACAGTATTTACGGTTAGCAAATGTGGTGACATGAAGATATTTGACAGATACGGTTATAATAAAAGATATACTGCAATTAAGACAAAAAAGTAGGCTAAAGTTAAGAGCCTGTTATAAAAAGCTACCACAGATAGATTTAGCATATTTAGATATTTCAAAGTCCTACACCATGTTTTACTACTGCTGTGATATATTTAAATTGAGCTTATAAATATGTATGTTTTGCATTTATAACCTCTATTGCACTTTTATATCTCATACATACAGTATGTCAAAGCGCTACAGATAAAATATATTTGTTAATAGCAACAGATCATCTACATTTATGTTTGGATCGATTGTTTTGTAAATTGGTAGTTGATCACATTGTGCAGGCTGCCAAGGTCCTAATAATGACAATACTTTACTTTAATATGCTCAATATTAGACATTACTTATATTAAATACAAATTGCAGGCTGAATATTTGGGTGAAATATAATGTGTTAATCGCTGTGATGACAGTTGGTGTTTTATTGCCAGTCCATAAATACCATGCACAAAGCCCGTGTCATATTTGTTTTCATAGCCTTCAATGATCCTCATTTTTCAACACAACCTTCCTGGCACTGGTGAGAGTGATGATGTCGGCTTTGTTTTGTTTTTTTCGTGATGCATTTATCCGTGCTGGCTTCACTGGCACAACACCCAGCATTCACAGGTGTTTCGGGAAATCATTTGTATTATTATTCATTTACAAGGTCCTGTCCAATTTCCACCGTACAGTCTGACTTGAATGATCCTTTCACAAAAACAATATCTTAGGGATGCTGCACGTTCATTATAAAACAAAAATATCTGTGACTTAAAGTTCAAAAAGAGAGCAGGTACTGTTGCACTGTGTTTTATATTTAGCAAGGACCATGCTTCCCAGGATTATCTTTTAGCAATTTGTAATATGTTCAGGTTTATTTTGGATTTAAGCTCATGGTTGAACTGGATATCAATTTAAGAAGAGAACACTTACAGTTAGTAATAAAAAGGCTTAGGGTTGATAACCTTTTACTAAAAGGCTCTCTTTTACAGCTGATTAATGTAGCCTTAAGCTGCCGCCATTAATGGAGCGAAACCTTTGTGCTAGTTCAGGCAGTCAACTCGAACCCCAATGATAGATCTACACGTGATATGCTTTACTCCACAATACAACCAACCAAACACAATCTCCGTAATCTGGCGATTGTTATATAATAATCACTCCTCAATGATCTACGTAAATAATATCTGCGGTGAGTGATGAGGCCGGAACCTCAACGCCAAACTCAAACTACATATGCTGCTGGTAATAAACATTTAAAACATGAATTGTCTGACTAAACTCAAGTATTGGACTCAAAAAAATGCATTCATTTCAATTTCAAATCAGTTTGGTTATGACAGCTTTATGGAAAAAAATACATCCACTTAACGTTTTATCAATTAATGCAGTGTTTTTTTGATAATGTGTTGTTACACTCATTAGGGAAAAACATTGGAGCAATGTGTTGTTAATGTGTAATCTTCAAATAAAATACTCTGATTAATTCACACAGGAATTGAAACGCCCTTTTCATAATCAAGCGCAATCATTCATTACTGCATTTGCGCGAAGGAAACACAGACAAATAAAATAAACAATTGTATCAATATGCGGAATCCAATGGTAGTTATTGTACACTATGATAGAGACATACAGCTTTGGGACCAAATATAAACATAGAGCAGCGGCTAATTTCACCCTCACTCTGCCCAGGAGGACTTCCCCTTCAAGCTTCAGCTAAAGCCTGTAGCTGTTGGCCTGGTTTGAGTTTGTCTCTGAGGATCCGTCAGCAGCCAGTCTGTGTGCTGGCAGGTTCTCTGCAGGCATGACCAATACACTGCAGACAGACAGACAGACAGACACACAGACCCTGCTAGGCTCTCTGGGACTGCTAATCTGAGGCCAAGCCAGGGTCCTCCAGTCTCGTAGCTCTTGGCTCACCCTCCGATTCCAAAACATTGCTGAACTTTAAACTGCACTTACCTTCAGGCTAGGGCAAGTTCCTTTAGTCAAACAAAACCAAGCAAGTAAACAACATGGATAGTACCAGTAAAGTCAAAACACATCATACATACAGTGTTATGAAGCAACGATTTATTTGTTTATATAAATAGGGCTTACAATATTTGCAAATACACAAATCATCAATGTGTCCAGGGATATTATAAGGCCCATGAATTCTTAAAGCCTCTAAATTCTGGATGACAATGATTTACAGTACTAATCTCCCTTGTTTAATGATGATCGCATCTGTGTCATTAGCGAGGTTGTGATTAGTCAACCGCTTAGAGATGTCCCGCCCCTCAGCTGCAATGTGATGGAGCACTGGCCAATAGAAGGGCAATTGTTACATAGTGATATCACTTTGTTACGAAATTGAACAAGGAGTCCAATCGAGGCATGGGGGGGGGTAGTGTGTGGAAAAGAAACTTTGGGATTTTAGCGTTTGCAAACCATTTACTTGCACAAAACCTATAAAACGCACTACAGAAAAGAGAAAACCCTAAAAAGCACAACATGGCCTCTTTAAAATATTTAGTTTTTCGGAGATGTGACCATTGGAAATAAGTCATCTGGCATGAAAATAGCATTACAAAAAAATACGAATCGACAATATCTAACTAATCGAATAAGAGGGTGCACCCTACTGCACGTTGTACTGCTGAACTAATAACAACTGCTGATTTTCATCAAGTCCGAGCTGGTGATGTTGTACAAATTAAGTATAGCATGTGAAAGCAGCGCAGCATTAGTACTGACAGTGTTTCTATCCACGCTGAACAATCTCGAGGTTCTCTTCACACATCACTGCTAACAGTAACAATGACTTTTAACACTGACTACTCCTCCTTGTGCTTCAGTGGGGTCACCAGGGGATGAAGGTGATCACTCAGAATTAATTAGTAGAGATGATTTATTTTAGCTGACACTACAAAAGAGAGAGGACGTCACACTGCGTTCGGGGTACATTGCTGAGATAATCTCCTCTGCTGTGTTCACTTGTTCCTGTCAAAGCCTGTTAACATTGATATAACATCACTGTAGGTACCCTGTGTTATTCTATATTTTTCAGTGTCAACAAACTCCATGAAGAGACAAAAAACACAAAAAACAATGATCCTAGTTACAGATGCAGTGTGGAGAGGGCTTTATCATAGTATTTTAACCCAAAAAATATAATATAACTACGTTTTATAATAAAACTAATAATAAAAAGAGAGTTGAGTGCAGTTTAGGAGGACTCTTGACCTCAGTATTAATCATTTCCTGGCCCTGGGTACTTTATTTAAGAGAGCTTTGACTTAAAGGTGGGGTAGGTAAGTTTCAGAAACCGGCTCGAGATACACTTTTTGTTATATTCCATGGAATGCTCTAAACATCCCGATAGCAATGAATATCTTAAGTGCTTTGACAAAAAATCCAAAAAAAATGTTCATCTGTAGAAGCCGTAATACTGTAAAAAGTACACCGGAGAAAATCTGCCACTTCCTTATAGAGCCCCTCCTCCAACACACACGAACCATCCAATAGGCAGGTAGGCCATCCAATCCGTTTAGCCGAGCCGGCTAAACGGATTGGATGGCCTACCTGCCTGTCAGCCTTCCATCGGGGCACAAACTTATCTCGTGCCCTCATTGGTCATATGCGCGTTCGTGTGTGTTGGAGGAGGGGCTCTATAAGGAAGTGGCAGATTTTCTCCGTTTGTGTATTTTCAAATTCTAGCGATCTCGAGCCGGTTTCTCAAACGTACCTACCCCACCTTTAATCATACACTGTCCTGATGCAGTAAATACTCACTACACCACCAAATGCATATTAATCCGCGTCTGAAAATAGTTCCAAACTAAGGCACAATTTACTGATGTTTGAGTAACGTTTGCTTAAAACTACAGTGCTCAGCTGTATTACTATAGTCATGATGGAGCTGTGAAGATAAATTCCATTCAAGTTGGCTGCATATTCTACATTTGTTGATGCTTTACTTCTCACTTCTTTATTGATTATCCCACCTTTACACCTTTTCTTAATTGCAGTGACCACCTAGCTCGCAGCAGAATGACTCATTTTTTAGATGAATATTTTATATTAGAAAAAGACAATGAGGCTCGTGACCTTGCTCCCAACAGCCATTAAGTATCATTATCATACTGTAGTTAATTTTCCACACATTACCTAGATGAACAATGGCCCATGGCCTCGGGGGATGACATTATTACTCACCCTGATGCCCAGCTCCACATTTTCTCCTCCGTACACCTCCATCCCCTCATCCAGCAAACCGATCTCCTCAAAGTACAGCCTATCCACCACGAAGCAGCCTATCAGGGCAGGGCTCCTGGGGGGTTTAAGATGATGAAAATCAGTTTTGTTTCTCTTATGCAGGTAATTTTATCTTGGCACAGTTTCTATAGTAACAGGGGAAAGAAGAGAAATGTGTCGTTGTTCAACATATAATTTGTTCATGAATGATGCATGAATTACCCTTTCAGCAGGCCTGACATTTGGTTAGTTTACATTTAAGTTAAAAAATAACATACAATATTGTCATTTCATTCAGGCTACGAAGACAGCTGGTCACTCACTGGATTGGTGCGCTCTTGTTGCCTTTGTGCCACCAGGATTTGGGTGGGTTAAGGTAGCGACACCACAGCTCCCAGTCAAAGCCCTGGGCCGACAGCGGATACTCTTCAATCTCAAACGTGTCGTACTTGATGTTATCAAATGATGGGGAGATTATGCGGGTTCTGTCTTCTTGAATTCTCTGCAGAATGGGTTCAGCCCTTCAAATACGGAAAGAGAAAATACATTTAACTGAGTAAAGGTTTTGACAGGCTTTCAACGTTACCTTGGAGATCAAGCCTCATGCGTGAGGACACTTTTTAGAAACCAATTTCATCATTAATTCAATCCAATTTGTTAGACTGACAAACCATTATTTCCCATCTGATATGTTAATGGTCATTTTATCTAATTGAAATATGAAGTGATAAAAGATTAAATACACACAAGGTCATTTCATCTACATTTTGACAAAGTGATCAAAGTGTGTTATGCCTTTAAAACATGGAAAACATGCATGATACAGTGTGTGATGTTTTTCATCTAAAAGAATATACAAATGTAATGAGATATGAAGATGTTAATCAATAGTTCTACATTTAGGGAATTAGGCCAATTGTATTTCTTGTTGAGTGATACGGAAAAAATTGTTTTCACGCTTATGTTTGTACGATAAACATGAAGCCACAACCAGGAGACTATTAGCAGAAGAGGACAGGTTAAGAAAAAAACCCAGCTATGTCTGTCCAAAGTTTAGAAAATCCAAATATCAGCACAATCCTTCTAAATATAAAAAATGTTATGTTGTTTGTTTAAACCTGGAAACAAAATTGTGTTGGAGGAATTTTTAACCTTCAGTTAGAGCCAGCCTGGTTTATTCCCCTGTTACTTGCGTTTATTACTATTGTCTTTGGTACCAGGCAGAAGCTCAAATCTAAACCTAATGTAGTGATAAAATGTAAGGATGGCACATAACGGCATAAAGTTGATAGCTTTAAATATATTGGTGTATGGCTAGACTCTGAGCTTTCATTTAAAACTACATATAAAGCATGTAATACAACAAGTCAATTACGGAATCGGTGTCTTACACCGCTCTCGCAATTGTTTTACGCTCAGTGTCCGTAAGAGAATTGCTTCTCAACATATTCTTCCGATTATGGACTATTGTGAATCTGATGTTGTCTACCAAAATGCACATAAATCAGATCTTGCTCCACTCAACATAGCCTACAATAGACTATGCAGATGTGTTCTTGGTTGTCCTTTTCGTATACATCACTACACAATGTATAACTAACTTATCGTTGTTGCTATTGTCGGGACCCCCTTGAAAACGAGATGGTGCATGTCAAGGGGTTTATCCCAATAAATAAAATGTCTATATATATTATGCAAAGCGAATACAAATTGCTTCATGTTGTAGCTTAATTTTTGGCAAGAAAACGAATAACCAGTAAGATACAGTTTACACATTTAAAATTAGATATCCGTACAATGAGGCCTTTAGAAGTTTCTATGACAGATTTGGGAAGTGCAAAGGTATGCGCCGGAGTATGAGTACCCTGGCAGATAAGCGATCTTGTGCAGAGTGTATTCTTTGTGTATATACATATATTGAATTAATGCTTGTGTCAGAGATACAAAATACAGTCAGTATAAAAAGAGCCAAGCTACAGTCTTTGTTATTAAATGAAATTATTTGCTGAAAACCCACACAGAGGAATATGACTCAAAAAGCAGCGCTCTGGTGTTGAGCTGTTGACCTCATGCCGCACTCGCTGCGAGTGACTCACCAGCCAACGTTGAATTCGACGTGGGCATCAAACAGGGCGACCACTGGGGCAGTGGCGGCCCTCCACCCGCTCACTCTGGAACGGATCAGACCCTCCTGCTTGGTATGACGCACCAACACGATGAATCCCGGATGCTGTCTGTTGGTCTCAGACACAAAATCTTGCAGCTTCTCCTTGAGCTCTTCTGAAAAACACACATGTGAATTGTTAATAAATATCTAAAGAGGTTTTTAGGATCCATCATGGGATAGGTGAGTAAAGTACTTCTGAGCAAACCTCCACCCACAGGACGTCGTCATGTCCTCCCACAGTGGGCGGTATTTCATTGGTAGGAAGCCAAAAGTACTCACTGCTTCACCACTTTGATCACTAGACCAAAGATGCAGCAGCTTGAGACAGCAATGCAGACCTCCAAGTCATAACAGGATATTGAAAAATTGAGGACGTAGCCTGAAATGCTTTTCAAAACAATGATGAAGATGGCGAGAGTCCGCCCGGCTCCTGAGTTTACCTCCATTATTACCTGAGTTATATATGTTATTGTGAGTCATATACCCTGAAGAGGGAAATAGTCAGTGCTACTTCTATGAAAAACAAGCCGCTAGTTCTCCCGATAAGTTATGATTTGAAGCAATATTTCAGCACATTTTTCTCTAGAATACAGTTAATTACAGCAATATATTATAGGTTCGCCTTCTGGTTAAACAAGAACATTTATTAAGCCAAGGCTGGTTTTCTTGATATGAAACAACACTTTGGAGGCGGCTATGAGTTGTCAACAAATGAATGATGAAAACCACAGCACTTCTTTTCCCACACATGAACAGTCCATACAGTCCCATCACAAAGTTGGCAGAGCAACATTTTCTCCTATGCTGCAACCACCTGGCACCTGTTCCCTATATACAAGCCTCACAGCACATATCAATCAGTGCATCTACCACAGTGAAATTCAATTTAAAATGTAATACATATTTTTACTTCATATATTTTCAGCGGCAATCCCAACAGAGGTTGGGAAAGCATGAATTATCCTCACCCACGTGTAATTTCAGGATGCTCAAAAGCTCTTCAATATTTTTGTCTTAAAGGTCACCTATTATGGAAAATCCACTTTTTCATGTCTTTTATACATAAAATGTGTCCCCTCTGTGCAAAGAGATTCTGAAAGTTTCAGGAAAAAAGTTTTGCTCTCTTTTTGTCCTGATCCATTTATATAAAAACTAGGGCTGTCAAACGATTACAATTTTTAATCAGATTAATGACAGCTTAAAAATTAATTAATCATGATTAATCACCATTCGAACTATGTCCAAAATATGCCATTTCTTTATGTATATTTTTGTGGGAATGTAAAGATAAATGAAAGAAGGCGGATATATCCATTTCACATACAGTACAGGGTTTCCCACACATAGACTATACTTGGGCGGGCCGCCCAGGTATATTAACGGCCGCCCAAGTATATTTCGCAACCCATTTAGGTTGTTTTTTTTGTTATAATATTTTTCTATTTTTTTTTTTATTCGTCCGTGACCACGACGCCATCTGCGATCGATTAACTTGTGGACAATGATCCCTCACTCCCTTGCACTGATCTCGCCTCCTTCTGGCCTGTTAAGTGGCCTGCCTCACACAGGGTGACTGGCTGTCCACATGATGTGGCCTGCCGACATGGCCACTGTCATACAGATCATAAATCAAAGCCCTTGATTGGTCTCTGTGTGTCATTCAAGCTCGGGATAACCTCAGCTCAGATGAGGTAAAGGACTCTCTGAGTGTTTAGATAGTCAACTTAGTCTAAGTTCTCAGTGGGTCTCAAACGGTGTGGTCACCATTTATGTAAACACATATTTCCATTTGAGAGGGTAGTGATTGGTCTAATGGATAGTGAGGTGGGCTGAAGATCGGAAGGCTGTGAGTTCAAATCCCGCCAGGAACACCACCACTAGTGTGCCCTTGAGTAAGGCACTTAGCCCTTAGTTACTCCAGGGAGAATGTCCCTGTAATCGGTCATTATAAGTTGCTTTGGATAAAAGCGTCAGCTAAATGAAATGTAATGTGATTAGTAAAATATGCATGAATAAATAAATACAAAGTTAACTGGGTGAAAAAAGGTAAGATACACTTTTAAAACTTGTTGCGAGAAAACTAGTCTTTGGAGCACAGACACACTCAAAACTATAAATGAACCAAAAATAAATTAATAAACAAGGTTCAGTGTTTTTTTCATATTGGAAATGGTATGATATTGGTTATGGCCATGATTTTATGATTATTGAAATGTATACAGTTCTGTTTAATATAGGTGTTTCCATAGATCATACTTCTGAAATATATCTGTATTAACTTTATATCATCGTATGTCCGTGTTTACTGGGTCTTTTTGCATGAAACAAAGACTGGGATATAGTTTCAAGCCAGTACTTTCGACAGAAACACACGGCAATGTTGTCGGGACTGTTGTTTTTATGCGGCACCGGCTTGAACAGGTCATGTGATCTGATCACGCCGGCGTGACGGTCGACTCCAAAGGGTTATTATTAAATACATATAAGTATTTTTACAACTTGTATTTAGAAATACTCTGTTGTAATTATTGATGCATACATGTGTTCATCCATTCAATGTGGCATCTGCTATAATGGGGTTAATGTATGATATTACTTAATAATACATTATAATATATGATATGATAATTACATTTTAGTTTTATTCATTTCTTATTTCATAGTTTCTCATTATTATTATTTTCATCGCTCATCTTATTTTTGATTTTATTAATCTGTGTGAATCTGTGCTGTCCTGTTTTTCACTCTCACCCTGTTGCTGTTTGAACTACTGAATTTCCCCACGGGATTAATAAAGGTCCATCTTATCTTATCTTAATGTATAAGTTGATTTACTTCAATCTACTGTACAATATTACAAGAAATATACTGCATAAAGCAAACTATATACTTTATTTGATCTAAAATATTGATGTTTCTACAACACCCATTGTGTATTTTGTGAATGAAGCGCCATCTCATGGTTAAATCCTGTAATTGAACAAATGGGGAAATTGGGCAACGCCCTCTAGCAATTTGGCAACACCCCCAGCCACTGGCATCCGCTGGGCTTTTGACTGGGACACACCCATTTGAGTCTGATCTGGAGTGCTACATTTGTAGTCTCTTTATTTTCCCCTCAAAATGCACCAGATTGATGCATTTAACTCCAAAATAAAAAATAAAATCTTACCGGGGGGGCATGTCCCTGGAGCCCCATAGAGGATTTGAGGTCGACCCCCACTAAAAATCACATGGATAGGTTCCTAAATACATTTATAAATACATTTATTTTTTTAAATAGTAACCCATTTCCATATGTTCATGTGTGGGTAGTAGATTTAAACTATAGGGCTATCATTATGGGCCCTGCCTGTACCTGTTCGCTCTGCCATCGCGTGAAGGGTCTGCTAACAAGCGACCAACAGAAAGGTTAATGTTGTTGCACGTCACCTCACACCCCCCCCCCCCCTCCCGCTACCACCACCCCCCCCCAGTATATTTCAGATATGTGGGAAACAGATCTGTGGGAAACACTGGCAGTTAATGGACCAGCACCAGAGGTGTTCCCATACACACAGGCGTTGGAGCTGTTCTTCATGAAATCCCAGAAGGATGAAGTGCTCTGACAAACAGTGCCATCTTTGCGCAAAATGATTATACAGGAATGAAAAGTCAATAAATAAACATGTTGTTAAAACTTTTTTTTTTTTTTTCAGGCACCCCCCCCCGCCCGCCCAAGTATATTTCAGATCTGTGGGAAACACTGCAGTATGTATGTTTATTAATAACATTTTTCTGTGTGTCAAAATGAAAGACAGCCCACACACCTATCAATCAACCGTGGGGTCTTAATTCATTACGGCCCATTCGCAAACCGCCCCCTACACCCTACCCCTCCGTTTGCGCGTTCACGCGGAGGGTCTGCCATATTGAGGACTGTTCCAAAGCAACGAGTGTGGAAGGGGAGTGGGCTATCAAGCCCTCAAACAGCGAGTCTGCAGCGGTGCTGACTTGAGACCGGTCTCTACCTGACCGGAGTCAGTTGCGGCATTTCCTGTTTCTGCCGGAGAGAGGGGAGGCCGTCCCAAAGCTTGCTGCTGTATTTACTCCCTCCATCTGACAGGAGGGAGTCTCGTTGAGCTGCGAGTGTGGCTACAGACGGAGTTCACTCCGTCACGGAGGGGTAGGGTCGAGGGAGTGGTTTGGGATTGGGCCTCCGTGTTGATTTCTATCAACGGGGGAGTACTTCCGGAAAGTCGACGGGGGGGGGGCTAGTGGAGTACTTCGTGACCACAGAGCGTGAACTTTGTGATCAGCTGTTTTAGCGCAGTTCTCCTGTGAAGGGGGGGAGTCTCCCACCGCAGCCGGAAGGCGTAGTTTTGGCACAATTCCGTTGTACAGACCGACGTTAACAGCAGCCCTGTCTGTGCACACGGAGACCGACTCTGTCGTCCGGTGATCTTACCGCCTTATGGAAAAGCTTCACAAGTATGTCGGTACGCAAATGCGCTTTGTGACACAAGTGACTGTACGCATTTCAGATTACGCACATAACCTGCGTACCAGTTATGTGCACCCCTGTAGCCTACTACAGCAAAAGTATTCTCCGTCGGGACTTCCTGCAACAACACCATGCCGTTATCGTGATTCTGATTGGCCAGAAGACATTATCAAAGATGTTCTATTGAGAAGACGATCACTACGTGACAAAAGTTTTCAAAACCGTTTCTGGTCTTCGGTATTTCCAGACAAGGGGCTGCTGAAATCAATCTTACTAACTGCTGTCTGTGCAATTCTTGGCGCGTATTGGCGGACAGTATTTTGCTTACTTTAACCATTTTTCATGGTGGGGCTAAGCCATTTCTTGGTATGGGTGTGTAGCCTACCCCAGCCATACCCTGGCGCTGCCACTGGTGGGATGTATGGGGCGGGCCATTCGGCACATGTGTTAAATGCGTTACATATTTTAACGCAATTAATTCAAAAAATGAATTACCGCCGTTAACGCAATTTTGACAGCATTAATAAAAACCTGTCTGAAAATGAGCTGATCAGATTTTGGCCACTTTATGATGTCATAACGATTTTATGGCTTGTGTAACCATTAGCCAATCACCAACCAAGGTAACCCCCCCCCCCCACCTTATCACCTGAATCTCCTCCTAGAGCACCATTGTGTTCTTTTTAACCAAATATCTCTCAGAGGGGCGTGGGGAGTGGCTCCTTATTTTCATCTAAAGTAACAGACAGAGAATCAGCACTTTTGAAACAGGGCTGAAACAGAGGGGATTATGGGATGCTACAATGATCTGTTTGGTATTTGGAGGCAAACACTTCAGAGCAGAGATGGAGTACTCGAGTGCCGATTTTCGGGACTCGTGACTCGAATCGGACTCGTGCACTGATTGACGCAACTCGGACTAGGACTCGTGAATTCTCGCGCACGATGACTTGGACTCGGACTCGTGAATTTTTTTCCCCCACGATGACTCGGACTCGACTTGTACATTGACGCTCCGACTTGGACTCGGACTCGAGCAAGTTTTCTCTGGAGTCTGATGTCCTCTATCCTGGCGTGTGCACCTGCGAGGCGAGTTCACGTACTGGGCCCCGCTGTTCTGCCCCACAATTCCTTGCAGCCGCGGCATTTCCCGTCACACAACAGTCGGCCGTTCACGGAAACAACCGATTATGACCGAGAAATTATATCATGAAAGTTACTGTGCTTATTAAGCATTTTAAATTGTATACGGTAAGTTGCCAAAGTGCTTTGTTTTGAACGTTCATCAGTATCAAAGAGAAATATGACCGTTAGTTTTGACGGAAATGATCAAATAAAGTCAGCATTTCACAGTGTTTACTGAGCTGTGTGGGGTTTGTTCAACTTTTAAAAGATGTTTGAATGGTGACACACTGATAGATGTTAAGGACTTACGTTTATAATAAATACATCTGTATTTATTTTAAGATATTTTCATAGTTCATACAATCATACGTATTGGGATCATTTGTATTAATGTGGACCGGAGGGAGAGGGTGACGACGAGCATAAGTTTCACTTCCCTTTTTTATTTAAATTCCAACTTTGGTCATGAAGAATAGGTTTCTCTGTTGTCCACGTTCATAAAGCATAAAACAACAGCATCAGAGCACGGTGCAGAGTCTCTAGATGAGTTTACAGTAGTCCGTTTTAAACATCAATGTTGTAGTCCGCTGTATAGAAAACTGTAGTTTCCATAGTTTCCCCAATGCATCATAAACACGTTGGATAGTGAAAGTGCAGTCGGATTCTCTAAAGTACCACAGTCTCTTCTCCTAAATCCTTTTGAATTCTCCTATCCACTATTTCTTAACCCCGTGACGTTTCACTCCGAGGTCAAGGAATAGACGATAGGGTTAGACGTTAGGAGCAGATTTTTGGATTATCCGACCGCAACCTTAATCTTTATCGGTAAACCGATTTAACCGGTAAAGGTTCCTTCAAAATAAGAGTCCCGATCTTATTACTATCAAAATAAAAGTGTAAAACGAAAACTTTACCATAAGAAAATATTGGCATACAAATATAATCACTTCTCTAAAAGGTAACTCATTTGAAATATAGTTAGACATATTATAGGTGATTTACAATAATAATAATAATAATAATAATATAAGCTTTATATTTGTATAGCACCTATTACAAGAATTGTAGCCAAACTCGCTTCACAGCAGTTCAATAGACAGATTAGTATAACATGACAGGATAAAAGCAATGTAGAGGAGCAGCTACATTTCAACACATTGTGACTCGGACTTGACTTGGACTATTCTTATGTGACTCGGACTTGGACTCGAACACAGGTAATGATGACTCGGACTTGAAAACAGATAATGATAACTCGGACTCGACTCGGACACTCCTTGGGTGACTCGGACTCGACTACGACTCTCCCTTGGTGACTCGGACTTGGACTCGGAATCGAAGAGTGGTGACTCGAGAGCAGAGTTGGGTGTAACGCGTTACTGTAATAATATTACTTTGTCGGTAACGGAGTAGTGTAACGCGTTACTTTTATAATTCAGTAATCACACTACAGTTACTAACATTGCCCCGACACGCGTTACTTCGTTACTTTCTAAAATCAGTCATAATCAAACCTCAACAAACACCTGCAAAGAACACATGCTAAGGTGAAGCTAACGCACATAGCTGTTGTTTATTTATATCACACACGTAGTCTGTTCTTCTTCTCTGTTTTCCGGTTGTTGCCTGTTTTGAATGAGAATACACACTACCGCCGCCTGCTGGTAAGGAGAGTTATTGCCACTCACGCATGCGCAGTTCGTACGTGCTCGGCTGAAGTCTTTGCGGTGTCTGGTTCCAGTGCAACACATGGCCAACACGCAGGAGAACACGCTGACGCAACAGCGTGAGCAGAGATAGACTGCGCAAAATATACAGATAGCAGGAGACAGAGGACAGCCACGGTCAGATAGGAAAACATTCAGGAGCTATCTGGATCAGTCTTATGCGACAATGGAAACTGAACTAAAGAGAACATTTAAAACTTTAGCAGTCTGCGTGATCTGACTGCAGGGAGGGGCGGGCCGGCCCTGCGACTAAAGTAACGAGTAAAGTAACGAGTAAAGTAACGAGTAAAGTAACGAATTACTTTATGTAGAGAGTAACGAAGTAGTGTAATATATTACTTTTTTTTTAAAGTAATATGTAATATGTAATATATAACTTTTTTTTAGTAACGACCCCATCTCTGCTCGAGAGTGACTTGGACTCGTGAATTGGTGACTTGACTACAACACTGCTTCAGAGTAATGTTTTGTATATATCTGAGACCTATAATAAAGTAATGAAAAACCGTATAATAGGGGACCTTTAAACTTGCAGTTACCCACCAGTAAAAGTACTACTTAAGAGAAGAAACACTGTAGGGTCACATTCATATATGAATGAGTATAGTGTAGATCAGAGATGGGGACTCGAGTCTGCGACTCGGACTCGAGTCGCACTTAAGTCGCACACACAGAGACTTCAGACTTGACTTGGACCAAAAGACTTCAGACTCGACTTGGACTCGTGTGTTGGGACTCGTGAACAATCATTGTGTTTTCTATTTTTGGCGTATTAAAGGTGGGGTAGGTACATTTGAGAGAAACCGGCTCGAGATCGCTAGAATTTGAAAATACACAACCGGAGATAATCTGCTAGAGGCTGCTACTTCCTTATAGAGCCCGCCTCCTCCAACACACACGAACGCGCACATGACCAATGAGGGCACGAGATAAGTTTGTGCCCAGATGGAAGGCTGACAGGCAGGTAGGCCATCCAGTTATTTTAGCCGGGCTCATTACGCAGACGTGCGCGCCTCTGTTACTACCTCGTAGTAACACAATGGCGACCGGCGGCACACCTGCGGCTGTACCGCTTGTAATTAGGTTCAACTACAAAAACTTCGAACAAAACGCCGGCGGCACCAACAAAAGGAGCACACACTGCAAAGTCTGCAATATCAAAATCAAGGATGCTGGCGCAACAACGTCGAATTTCATCAGGCACTTGAAAACTCACCCGGAGAGGTCAGTCACATTAACGCATATGGACCATGGATGTATAATAAGAACATATGGACGGTTAGCAAACATGTTTAGCTCAGCATCAGCTATGTAATGTTAACTTAGCTTGCTACTAGCTTTGTAACTGAATATTTGAAAAGATTAGTGAATTGCTTGTCACACTTGTTTGAGTTGAGTGGCGTTGACATCCAACTCTTGACATGACATAAAAAAGGTCGGTAACGTTAATCATTACCCGCTTTTAAGTACTTTTAACAGTTTCCCTGCGGGGGATTAATAAAGTATTTGTGATACTGATTTCTGATTCTGAAGTGTTTTGCTTATAAGTTGTTTGCATTTAGCTAAAGTGTGATGTTTTTCCTCATATTGCATTGCAATAGCCTGTTTAAAGTGATCATATAACAAACAACTAATCAGTACTGATACTGTATGCTTATAGATATAGGAGTGATAATAACACAGTAAATGCTTTGAATTTCTTAGATATAGCTGTGCAGTATTCTTAACAGACTGGATAGCAGCAGACAATAGAAGGCTTATTACAACCAGAAGAGACATGAGACTTTTATTTTTTTAGAGACTTGAGACTTGACTTGGACTCGTGACCAAAGACTTGAGACTTGATCAAGTCTCACCCCACAAAGACTTGAGACTTGACTTGGACTCGTGACCAAAGACTTGAGACTTGACTTGGACTTGCAAAAAAAGACTTGTGAACATCTCTGGTGTAGATATAGATAAACTATCTTTTGTATCTTAATTCAATAACATGTTAAGACAGTTTATTTTAGTAAAAAGTGAAGATTACACTTTTTCAGGTGGTTTTTCTCTTAATAACAATGCAAATGAACATTGAATTATGAAGAGTCAATACACAAAGGCACAGAATGAACACTCTTCTGATTTGTTATGTCAAGGAAAATTAGTTTTATTGTCAACTGTTTACATTAAAGGTGGGGTAGGTAAGTTTCAGAAACCGGCTCGAGTGCACTAAAATTTGAAAGTACACAGCCGAAAAGAATCCGCCCCTTCCTTCAGACTTCCTTACAGAGCACCTCCTCCAACACACATGAACGCGCACATGACGTCAGCAGACTGGTGAAAGTGGCCGCCTGTTGCTGGCGAGTCATTGAAGTACTGCTGCAATGCACGCCCAATGAGGGCACGAGATACATTTGTTCGTGCATGAGATGGAAGGCTGACAGACAGGGCGGCAATCCAATCCGTTTAGCCGGGCCGGATTGGTTGTACTTTTTACAGTATTACGGGTTCCACAGATGACATTTTTTTATGGATTTTTTGTCAAAGCACTTAAGATATGCATTGCTATCGGGATGTTAAGAGCATTCCATGCATGCCCGGCGCTGTGGGAGGGCCAGGCCCTCCCATTTGACATTCCTGCCCTTCCCAATAAACACGTTTTTTTAATTATTTATAACATTTAAAAAAAAAAATTTTTGAATTTTTTTTAATCAGAAATAAACTGTGAACTTTTATGCTACGATGTATGTGATGTCAGATAGTAACTACAAAAAAAATCGCAGGCTACGTCAAATAAATTCATGTGTCTGTTGTGATTTGTGATTCGTCCACATTTAGACCAATCACAGCATCAAACTCTGCCGTCAATTCTGGATTTGTTTATTGTTTATTGTGCATTCTGTAGACTCCCATTTCTGTTTGAATTACAAAATGGACATCAGAAATTGGCTTAAAATGTCTAAGAATGTATTAAAACGAAATAGCGATGAAAGAACTGCAGCCGATGGTGCTGCTGGCGACCCTGCACCTGCCGTTGCAACAGCACGCCTTAATCTCACAAGCTTGACCCCGTCAAACCCCGGGGCTGAGTTAGCGAGCCCAATCCTTGACTCATCAAGGTGGCCGCCACCAACGCTGTCCTCCGATGCACAGCTCCTTGTGCCCCTACCATCACCACCTGCGTTGCCACACCCTGTACCACACCCGCCAGCAGCAGCAGCATCCTCCTCCTCCTCCGTGCCGGTGCCTCCACTACAGACGCTACCTTGCAGCAGCAGCACATCAGCAAGTACTATTGGGCCAGCAACCGCTCAAAGATCAACAGCCCCAGATTATCTTGGGGTTAATAAACCCAGCCAGGTGAAACTGGATCGTTATCCAGGGAGATTGTTTTCAGGGAAGAAGCGCACTTTTGCCACTGCATGGTACAACAACAGACCATGGCTTGAATATTCTTTAAAAGCAGACGCAGCCTTTTGTTTCCCCTGTAGACAGTTTAAAGTCAATACGTCTTCATCTGATGTGGCTTTTACTGTCAAAGGTTTGTGCGACTGGAAACACGCATTACAGACTGATAAAGGACTGTTAAGGCATGCCGCATCAAAAGAACACATTTCATGCGAGAGTTTGTGGAGAGAGAGACAGATACGCGAGGAAACAAATAAGGAAATTAGTACTTTGGTGCACACAGATCAGCTGGCAAGGAACCGTTATTACGTGTCAGCTGTCGTTGATATGATAGCTTTTTTAGCTGTCAACCAACTCCCTCTCAGAGGTGACCACGATTCACTCCACAGCATGTCCGAGTCAGGCAGTGGGCTCTCCCTATCGCTGTTTGAGTATACGCTGCACAAAGATGCAGAGTTGGCCAAAATAATGGAAAGCATTCCCTACACAGCAACATACACCTCTCACGACATGCAAAATACCATAATAGAAATAATGAGCACCTTAGTGACTGAGCATATTGTCGAAGAGGAGAATATTTCCATTGTTCTTCGGTTTATCGATGCAAACTGTGAGATAAAATAGCGGCTTTTGGCCATAGCCACTGCAGACAGAGGGGATGCCAACACTCTAACCCAAACGTTTATTTCCGAACTGACCAAGGCTGGACTGAGCACAGACAAAATACTCAGCCAAGTGTATGACGGGGCCTCCCTGATGTCGGGAAAACATGGTGGAGTACAGAAACTCCTTCAGGATACATTGAAGAGGGAAATCCCATACGTGCACTGCTTCAATCATCAGCTCCATTTAGTGGTAGTGCAGGCAATGTCCGCAGAACAGCCCATCACAGATTTTTTTAATGTGTGTAACCTCTTGTACAAATTCATCCGAAAACCCACAGTCACGGTTCATTATCAAGGGGAAACACTAAAACGTCTGCTTGACCAACGCTGGACCGGTCATTTGGCCACAGTGCAGGTGATACAGAAATCACATGAGGACATTTCCCAGCTGTTGACGGAAGTTCAACGTGCACGCTCCTTCCCAGCTGACCTGAGAGTGGAAGCTGTGGGACTGCTGAGTGTCATCTCAAAGCTGGACTTCAGATTAATTGTGCTTCTCATCAACAAGATTTTGATGCTTCTTGAACCACCTAATAGAATGCTACAATCGAAAGACATGGATCTCCTGACAGCTGTCCAACTGGTGAACTCAGCCACGGAGTGTGTTGCGGGCCTGCGTACAGAAACCGAGTTTGGTGCGCTATGGGATAAGTGTGGAGCAGTGGTTGCGTTAGACTTTTTCGTTGTCCGTCATTTTGACGGACAGGATCGTAAAATTTCCGTCATAATCCATTATCCGTCATTTTATTTTTCATGTTTTAATGATGAGATGAGACCTATTTAATATTTATGTTTGGGTACTGAGCAGCAAATGTTCATTCATTCATGTTTTGACAGCACAGCAGAGGGGGGCAGAGGCCGCTAAAAACACCACGACCATTGTGCCTAAACAGGCAAATATGAACAATTCCATCATTTCAAACGAGACAATTACAATCAAAATATGAACACAAAATGTACAAGAACAACTCAATTGACCTGCTGTAGCCAAGCCTGAATGCTGATTTCTGCATCGTCGTGCACCCTCGGACAAATCCGTTACTCATCTTTTCTACAGATGTCGTAGAACATTTTGCCATCTCCCCTCCTCAGCCACTTAAACTCTTGCTCCCACTGAACCCGGTACTCCTTGCCACTTGCTTGCCCCTCTGCCGCTGGCTGAACGTTGTCAGTTTTAGTCTTACTGGCTTGTCCTTCATCCTCCACCGCATCAATCCCTCCATTTTTTCACCTCGTTTATCCACACCATCACAACTACTGGGCTTATTAAAAAAGCTTCGGACGATCAGCTGCCGTGACATTTTGCGAATGCTAAAGCCGTTTAAACAACGAGGTAATCAACGAGGTCAAAAACAAGACTAGACAATAGCTACTTAATATACACACACTCGCCACCAACTGGACAGGGGTGTGAATGACTAAATAATAGTTACAGACTACAGTAGAGTACAGTAGATCGCCCTCAGTCGACCTGGCCACTAAGGATGTAATATAATGTGGGCCGCTGGTGGAAATGTTGGCGCTGTTCCGAGTTGTGTTCTAATCTGTCAAAATGACGGACTGCTTTCAGATTTTTCCGTCATTGTTAGAAAAAATCCGTCATTGACGGAAAATATTCGGTTAACGCGACCTCTGGTGTGGAGCAGCAGAGGACACAACTGACCCGCCGCAAAGTAAGAAGAGACGCACAACAAAAAACACAACTCTACAAGATTACGTTGTAGAGCAATCTACTGGAGCACGGCTTGACCAGGACGAAACAGTAACAGAAAGTAGGGGACTGTTTTATAGCTGCATTGACGCAGTGTGTGGAGAGATGGCACGACGCTTTGGAGAGCGCAACAGCGCACTGATGGAATCACTGGCTTCACTTGATCCTGAGAGTGATTCATTTTTGAACACAGACAAAGTATTGCCCCTGTTGGAGTTGACCAGCACTAAACTTGTAGAAGCCGAGTTTGTTGTGGCCCGACAGTTTCTTCGCGCACAAATGGAAGGCTCTACGCCCCCAGATGATGGAAAATGGACCCTCATCACCACCTTCCACAAGACCCTGGAAGCCATGCCAAGTGTCATAGGGGCATTTAAGTCGGCCTTAACTTTCGGGGGCCTCCACTGCTACCTGTGAGAACTAGTTTTCAGCCCTGAAAAACATTTTCAGTGACCACCGACGGAGCATGCTGCACCAGCGGAAAGCTCACCTTATTCAACTCGGGTTTGAAAAGGACTTGACCAGGAAATGAAGGGATGAGTGGAAGGACACTTTGCTGAGGCGATTCCATTCTTCAGGCAAACGGCGTCTCCAGCTTTATTAGCATAAAGTAGTAAGTAATGTTTGCATGTCAATATGTCAGTGCTTACTGCGCCACATTACGCACTGCATAATGTGGTGTTGCGTCACTCCCTCTGTATTATTATGTTTGCTGCTCCGGTCAACGGTGGCCCAAGCAAAGCTGTTGCTGTTATGTTTTTATTTCAAATGTGTGTGTTAAGGGAAATGTGCAAATGTCCTCAGTTGTTGTTGTTATATATATATATATATATATATATATATATATATATATATATAGATGGCCCACAGGATATATATATATATCTCCTGTGGGCCATCTAAGCTAATTTACAGATGGCCCTGAGCCCAATAGAGATTGCCCTGAAAAATGCGCAAGTACGAAATGACGCACAAAGGGTTTGGGGGGCCTCCCCCTAGAAAATGTAGATGTTTGCAGGTCTTAGATGCTGTCTGGTTCATTCTCTAGACTGAATTATAAGATGAACCACCACAATATTATAATGTACAATTTAAATTCTTCATTTCACTTGTTTGTTTGTGTTTGCTCGCTTGCCCTGCATAGCTATAAGAAATACTTAAGTTGTTGGTCAAGACACTTTCCATCTGATGAATGCAAATGCCTTCCCAGATGTAAAAAAGTAGAAAACATTACATTCAGTTATAACTGCCAAAACAAACGTTATTTACACTATTATGGCCCCTGTTAAAAATGTTTGTAATGTTATCTACTGTAAATTGGTCGAACGAATGCCTCCTCATCCGGAAGCTGACCAAGCAGACCCGAGCAGCAGTCGAGAGGAGCCGAGCGCATCCGCGAAGCACACAACATGGCAACGTCAAAGTTCCCGTTAGCCTGCAAATCTAAATCTCTTTGGTCCAAATAATTTCCCTTTAGCGCAGTACCGCTTCACTAGCGCCACTTATGTGACAGACAAGAATAGTATGTGACAGACAAGAATAGTCAATTCTGTCTAACACTTAATGTGGAGAAAGAGATGTCCTGTATGGGTTGATTGTGCGTTGATCTGTTGGTAATGCCTCGGGGTTCTGGTGGGCATGTAAACAAATGTATAATGCTGCGCTATACTTTGTGGCCTCACCCGGTTGCATAGCGACACTTATTGTTTAGGTGTCTTTTAATAAGCAGGTAGTCATATCATTAGCTAGAACTAGCTGGATCTGATCGATATGAACATAAACGCGAGTGAAGTCTAATCTGACGGGAGAGAGAGATCAGCTGCTGCTGACGAGTCGAGACTCGACACGCAGCTCTGCATAATCACATGCAGCCGTGAGCGGAGAAAACACACACTTCAGGTTAGAATATCACACGTAGCTATTTTAATTACCTCCCAAACTACCTAAACTAGTTATAGATATGTTTAGTTTTACTGTCGGCTCACTCATTACTGGATCCGCGAGCTGCATGATACTGGCATAATAGATTGCCCGATCGGGCAACCAGCAGGCTTCATTGCCCGAGCTAAATACTAGATAGCCCCGGGCCATCGGGCAGTCGTTAATGTCGAGCCCTTATATATATTAGCCTATGTCTATTCTGTACTCAAGCTCACAAAGGGATGTCATGTTATTATTGTACCACTGTGAGGCACTGAAGTGTTATGTGCTACTTAAGGACGCAGGCTTTCGTCATATGTAAATAAGGGTGTGTTCACCTGATGCACATTCAGTCCAGATCTATGTGTGTTGTTCTAAGTTAGCTCGGCTGAGTGAAAGGATGCACCTGCAGTGCATAGGAAAATAAACCATGCCCAAGGCGGGCTAAACAGTTCATCGTCTCCGTCTCTACTATTTCTCTCCGAGTGCAACGATGAGGAAGCTGCCATCCTTAACCAGTGTGCCTTGATCGTAATTTACCAGTGTTTGTGCTGCCACGCACACAATGTTTCAAACGTGGTTTCTATGTTGCCCTTTATTTGTGTATGTATTTGCGATAAGTGTGCGTCTTTACGCAATGCTGTTGGCCTTGCGGTTTGATATATATTGTGCCGCACGTGACGGTTTTGTGGGCCCTCCCATGAAAATCATATGCCCTCCCTTTAGATTTGTTCTGGCGCCGGGTATGGATTATAACAAAAAGTGTACCTTGAGCCGGTTTCTGAAACTATAGGTTACTTACGTAACCCCAGTACTCAGGGTAACATGAAGTGAGATGTCTCACTATGGGATGCACCTCAACACGTATGCAAACAGAAGCATCAATCTCATTACGCCAATCCTGATTGGCTGGTGATCTTGACGTCAACGTCAGGGAATCCACCCACCCTTTAAGTAGCTTGCGAAAAAGTGAGCGGCGAGGACCAGCTCGCTGCTGCACAGATGTCTTGGATGGAAACACCCTTGAACAAAGCCCAGGATGTACTGTAGCCAGTCCACGAGTAGAATGAGCATGCAGGCCCGTTGGTGCCTGCAAACCCTGACTCGTATAAGCCAGAGTATTCGCTTCCACAATCCAGTGGGAGAGCCGTTGCCTGGTAACGGGCTTGCCCTTCTGAGGGTTAGCCCAGGATATAAAGAGTTGGTCATTACAACAAAACTCATTTGACCTGTCCATATAGATGCGTAAAGCACAAACTGGACACAGCAAATTCGGCCGCTGTTCCTCAGAGGAACACAGCGGCGGAGGAAATGCCACAATGTCAATTGGGGTACACGAGCCAACCACCTTAGGTATAAAGGCAGGGTTGGGCTTCAGCAACACTCTCGTTTGCCCCGGGGCAAACTGAGTGCACGAAGGATGTACAGAGAGCGCATGAATGTCACTGACTCGCTTGGCAGATGCCAGAGCCAGTAACAGCACTGTCTTCAGTGACAGGTGTTTCATGTCAGCTTCTTCCAGGGGTTCAAATGGAGGTCGAGTGAGCCCATCTAAAACCACTGCCAAGTCCCATAAGGGCACCAGTGACCTGGAAACAGGGAGGAGCCTACGAGCCCCTTTCATAAAACGGCAGACCAAAGGATGTTGGCTAGCCGTCTTTCCCTCAAAGCCCACATGGCATGCAGCAATAGCAGCCAGGTACACTTTAATCGTAGAAAAAGCTCTGTGTTTATCAATTAAGTCCTGTAGAAATGATAAAATCACCCCGACAGGACATTGAAAAGAGATGTGTCCCTTTTGAAGGCACCACTCCTCAAACACCCTCCACTTACAGTCATATGCGGCTTTCACACCAGCGCTTTTCAGTTTCTAGCTCCGAGCAGGAGCTTTTCTGGTTCAGCTCCGGTTTCCCTTTTCAGCTCCCGCTCTGTGCACACCGCCCACTGGCGCCCCAGAGCTGCCCCTGCTGCGTCATGACGTCACCGTTTACATCGCTGATTTGCTCCCCAACGGCAGCCATTACGGCGCTCAGAACAACAACAACAACAACTGCGTCGGGTCGATGATCGTGTTGCTTGTAATCACACGAAGCCAGAATAAATTGAATAACGACTTCTCCAACCTTATACTTTGCTCCAGAGTGCCGTGGTTCATTGTTTATTAATGTGTTTCTGCAGCATTTACCGACCGCTGCAGTGCTGGCTGCTCTTCCACGGGAGTGTATTCTCCCGTTAGCTCCGGGTTAGCTCACACTGCAGCGGCCGCTCTAAAGTATTCACTGTCCGACTCACACAAGCAGCTGATGCATATCCCCAGTTCCCCTTAGCCTAAGTGAATGTGTGTCAGTCTGAATTGACACTGTTTGGTATCACAACGCTGTTATGAAAGTTTCTCTGGTATAAAACGGGTGATGTTAGCATAGCAACCGAAGCTAAACTGACTACTTGCATCCGATAGCTGCAATAATACAAAACAACACGTCTGGCTCTCTCCACAATGATCGATAACAGTGAACGGATGGTCAAAGTAAGGTACAAATAAACAGAATCACACGAAGCCTGGTTAGTGTTGCCTGACTTTATAAAGTGTGTTTATAGGCACTACTGCTTGTAGGCAGGCATAACCGTGTTCAGGGGAGGTGGGTTTAGTTTCCTGCACGCCTCGACGTAAGAGAGACGTAAGCGACGTCGCCTCTTAGCTCCAAAGCTCTTGCCTCTGGACCGACAATTTTTTGGAGCTGGAAATGAAGCGGATTCCGGAGCTAAGAGCCGGCGCCGCTGCGGTGTGAACAGGAAAACCCGGCGCTTTTCAGGCTCTAGCTCCGAGCCGGAGCTGAAAAGGCGCTGGTGTGAAAGGGGCAATAGAGAGACCTGGTGGAGGAAGCTCTTGCACTCTGAATAGTGTTTATCACCTTCTGAGGGAGCCCCACTGTATTCAGATTGTACCACTCACGGGCCAGGCCCATAGTGCCAAGCGCTCTGGGTGTGGGTGAAAAATCGCCCCCCCCGCCTGAGACAGTATGTCCCTGCGTAGCGGGAGCTGCCACGACTGCCCGCACAGCAACTGATATATCTCCGCCAGCCAGTACATTGCAGGCCAGTGCGGAGCTATCAGGATAAGTGTGTGGCGTTGTACTCTCACTCTGGCCAGAGTTGGGGTTATCAGAGCCAGGGGTGGGGACGCGTACAGAAGGACCGGAGGCCAAACGTGCGCGAGCGCGTCCACGCCTAACGGTGCGTTTAAATCGCGCATTGAAAAGAACAGCTGACATTGAGCATTTTCTTTTGATGCGAACAGATCTACCGCGGCTCGGCCGTAACGCACCCACAGCTGACTCACAATCATTGGATGTAGAGTCCAGTCTGCATATAGTGGTGCACCTCTGGACAGCAGATCCGCCCCGAGGTTCATCACTCCTGGTACGTGCGTCGCTCTCAGAGAGAGGAGACGTCCGCAGCTCCATAAGATCAGTTTGCGTGCCAGCATGTGTAACTGGAGAGAACGCAAACCCCCTTGGGTTTATATACGATATTGTGGTCGTGTTGTCTGTCCTCACGAGGACATGATGTCCTCTGAGAAAAGGCAGAAAGCGTTTCAGGGTGAGGAACACCGCTAAAAGCTCCAGATAATTTATGTGTGACCGTTGGAGGTCTCTGCTCCAGAGACCCCTCACAGGTCGACCTTCGTATATACCCCCCCAGCCCGTCATTCATGCGTCTGTGGTGACCACCTTCCGCGATAGGACAGCACCCATAGGCACGCCCCGTACTAGAAAAGTCGGGTGTGGCGCAGAGCCATTACGCATTACATAGTGACCATCACTCTCCGCTCGCCATGACGCGCGGGGTCCAGTCTGAGGGCAGCCACCCAGCGCTGAAATTCCCTCATGTGTAAGCGTCCCAGTCATACCACCAGGATGGCTGACGCCATGAGCCCCAGCAACCGCAGACATGATCTGAAGAGAACATATTTGCGTGGCTGGAAATGAGCGAGGCAAGCCCTGAAGGCTTTCACTCTCTCTGCTGACAAGCGGGCTGTAAAGGACACCGAATTCAGGCGTAGGCCCAGGAAGAGTACAGTCTGGGCTGGAGACAACATGCTCTTTTCTGTGTTTATTACGAAACCCAGGTCGAGCAGGTGTTTTACGAGGACATTCATCTGCGTAATAGCCTCTTGCTCCGACTGTGCGAGAAGGAGCCAATCGTCCAGATAAGTTGCCAGGCGAATACCCTGTTGTCTCAACGGGGCTATCGCGGCTTCCGTACACCGTACAAACACTCGCGGGCTGAGAGACAGACCGAAGGGAAGTACTCTGTACTCGTAACAGACACCCTGAAAGGCGAACCTCAGATATTTCCTGTGTGGGTAATATACTGGGATGTGGAAATACGCATCTTTCAGGTTGACTGATGTGAACCAGTCGTTTTGGCGCACGAGACGCAACAGAGATGTGTGAGTGAGCATTCTGAATTTGTATCTTTTGAGATATTTGTTCAGAGCTTTCAAATCTAGTATAGGCCGAAATCCGTTCCCTCCCCGTTTGGGAACGAGGAAATACTTGGAATAAAAGCCGCTCTGACTCTGTTCGGCGGGTATTATCGATATAGCCTTCTTTTCTAGCAGCGAGAAAATCTCTTGCTCTAGAATATGGGCCGACTCTCCCCGGGCCTGTGAATACAGAATGCCCGAGTAGTGAGGGGGGGTGACAGCGAATTGGAGCCTGTAGCCCTGTGTTACTGTCTTGAAAACCCAAGCAGAATCTGTGAGCATCCTCCACTTTTCGCTTCTCAAAGCGAGCGGAGATGTCACAGCTCTGTCGTCTGCCCTCTGTGTCTTAATTTGTTGTGTCATGGGGCCCTCTAGTGTCTGAACACGGTGGTACCCCAGGTTGACAACCCCGGCCGACACTGCGCATGCGCGTGGCGGTGGTGCCTTCACAATCCCGTCTATTGTCCGCCTTTTGAGAGAGGCCGTAGCCGCTCTCAAAAGAGGGGGAGACAACAGACTGTTTATTGTTTTTATTGTTTTTCTTTTCATTTGTATTGACTGCGCCCTTGGCTTCAAGCCTGGAAACGACAGTGGAAAATGATTTATTTTGAAACAACAATGATGACATGTGTTTGTGTGACTTAAACAGGCAGCGGAACTTGCTGGCTTTGATGTTAAGTTCATTTCCCTGATGGCGCGAACTTGAGGATGACGTTTTGGCATCACTCGAGGCAGCAGGAAGATGGGGGCATGGCGGCACCCCGAAAACACATGAGCATCCAACACTGGAACGTGCTCCGGAGCTGGGGAACAGGGAACTTCCAGCTCCTTCATCGAGGAGAGGAGAGGAGGCTGTCAGGCCGCCCGCTTCTTCTTCCTCGCCTGGTTGCTGAAAACCTGGGTCGGCTGCGCCTGAGCGGCCGCTGCCGGGAACCGGAGATTTTCTAGGCCAGCTCCCTCTTACCTCGTGCCTGGGCTGGGGACCCGCGGTCTCTGCTGCTTCGGTATTTTGAACCGAGCAGGACGTGAGACAGCTTGGGTGAAGGCCTGCCGCGGGACCATTGGAGGTGGCGGCTGGACCATTTGGGGGAGACAGAGCTGGAGAGCCTCGTCTCCCTTCCTTTTTGACTCGCACCTCAGCTGCATTGAAGCTAGAGCGGAGCCAAATATGCCCTCGGGAACAATAGGCATGTCCAGAACATCCTCTTTTTCCCGGTCTGGAAGGTTGGTCAGGTTGAGCCACCTGGCTCTCTCCTGTACCACCATCATTCCCAGTGCTTTTCCCGTGGCTTGGACTGCACAGCGCTGCACACGGAGGCAAATGTCCGTGATCACTGCGATCTTGTCCCACACGGCAGGCTCAGGTCTGCTCGACATGTCCTCGCAAAGCTCCGCCTGGTAGGCGGTCAGCAGCGAGGAGACGTTGAGAGCCCTGGCGGACAAAGCTGCGGCTTTATAGGCCCGTTCGGTCATCGCTGACTGGAACCGGTCTGCCTTTGTCGGTAGCATGGGGTTCCTGCTTGGTGTCGAAGCCAGCCTCGGTTGGAGGTGGGCTGCCACCAGCGGTTCCATGGGCGGCATGCGGAGCAGGCCGAGCTTCTCCATACCGTCACAGTCCAGGGAGGAGGCACCCTGGATTGGGGCCATGTTGCTGAAGGGACGGTCTCTCCACGAGACCGACACCTCGTCCAGCATCTCCGGAAAGACTGGAAGGAGCTGCCTCTTCGTCCTCGCTGCTTGGGGAAAGTTCTTCCCCTCGTAGCGAGATCTGGAGGTCTCCTTGGCCACTTCAGGCCATGGGATATCCAGCCTGGACGCAGCGCGGTGACACACGGCCTGCAAGTCCATGCTTAGGACGGGCGAAGCTGGTGTGCTCTCGCCCGGGGGAGCGGACATCACTCCTGGCTTAGCAGCCTGAGCCGATGAAACGAAGATGTCATCCCCATCCGAGTCAGACAGGAGGAACTCAGAGGTATCCTCTTCGTCCTCCATGTAGTCCAACTCCAGGACATCCTCCGCGGGTGGAACCATAGTGAGGTCCAATTGGGAGCCCCAGCTTGACACAGCGCGGGGCTCCGCTCTCGCGGCTCTTGCCGTCACCGGGTCCCAGCCTGAAACGACGTGGGGCTCCGGTTCAGTGGCTGTCGCTGTTGTTGAGCCCCAGTCTGACACAGCGCGGGGCTCAATCTCTGCGGCGGATGCCACCATGTATTGATTGCCGGATGGCGAATCAGCGGACATGAGGGGGTCCTGTCCCGACAAGCTAGCTTGGTGTGCTAACCGTCGGCGGAGGCTCTTCATGGTGAAGCGGGTACAATGCCCGCACGAGCCGGAGTTATCGATAGCCTCCCGGGCGTGTTCCAGCCCGAGGCAGGACGAGCAGACCTGGTGTGAGTCTGTGCCTGAAATTTTAAACCCGCAGCCGCATAGCCGAGCCTCCGAGTCCCTGACTCCTCTGGTGTGAGGAAGAGAAGGATCCATCTTCGATCACCGGGGTGTCGGCGTGGAGTGGACACGCTAGTAACAGGTACGTTACTGAGAAAAAAAATCTAACCTTGCCGTTAGTCCGAAAGGAAAAAAGGCGACGGTGTAGATTTTATTCTTTAAAGAATATTAACTGGTGTGTTAATACCTTTTTTATCTCTGTCTCCTCTGGTGTGAGAGAGAAAATAGAACATCCTCTTTACCGTGGTGTCGGTGTGGAGGGAAGAACAAACTAGCAACAGGTATATTACTAGCTTGAAGAAAAAAATCAAACCTTACCGTTATTTCGACAGAAAGAACGGCCAGGCAGATTCCAATATTAACTGGTGTGTTAATATTGCTCAATCTTCTTGCAAAGCAAAAAAGTAACCGGCAAGCGCCCGTCGACCGAATGTTAGCTTTGGGTTCAGTCTGTGGACCGTTAAGCTAGCCCAGTTACTGATAAAACGAGATGTGCTCTGAAGCGAGAAGAGGTGTTTGAATAACGCTGCGTCGTAGCGCAAGCTACTTAAAGGGTGGGTGGATTCCCTGACGTTGACGTCAAGATCACCAGCCAATCAGGATTGGCGTAATGAGATTGATGCTTCTGTTTGCATACGCGTTGAGGCACATCCCATAGTGAGACATCGAACGGAGTGTTATGAATGAGAACTTACCTACCCCACCTTTAATCATGTGTATGCTTTATAAATACATTTACCTACAGCAATACAAACACAATGAAGAACTGCTTATAAAAGCATTGCTCCATAGAGCTATATTACGTAGCCCCCTAGGGGACATGGAGAAGAAAAAAAAATTATTTGAAAGAAATTAAAAATAAAATGTTTTGCGAGATATCGCAAAACCCCTTTACGAGATCTCGCAATACTTTTGCGAGATCTCGCAAAACCCCGTTGCAGTTTGTAGACGGTCCCTAAGCACTCCTCTCCCTCCTCCAGCTGCAGATTGTGACCAATTCTTGATGTTTAGCTCGGATCACAGCGCGTATCGAACTGTTCTGATAAAAACGACTCTGTAGCTCGTTGTCTACCTTGCTATGATTGTAAAGTCATGTTGTTTGTATTTTTACAACGTTATATTCATGAGTTATTGATCCGCGAAATTCGAATCTGTCAATAACTCAGCTCAGAGGGACGTGCATGTCCCCTCGCTCTGAGTGTTCTCTTGAGGTGTCTTCACTTATGTGAAACCCTTTTATATATACAGTATATGTGTGAAACCTGTGCCTATTGCCAAGCACTGATGTTATATCTTTATATTTAAGGCCAAGCTCAAAGTAAAATCGATGAACCACTCCATTGTTGTTGTTTCTGTGTTGCTGTTGCAGCCGAACTGACCAGGAAGTACTAAATGAAAAGTATTGCGAGATCTCGCAAAAGTATTGCGAGATTTCGCAAAACATTTTTTTCTTCTCCATGTCCCCTAGGGGGCTCCGTAGCTACTATATAGGTAAACCACAATCCACAGGGTACCTTTAAATTACAGTATATTCTAACTTTAGCCCAAAACACCACGGATACAAGAACACTTAACGTTGTTCAATTACTTGCACTTACTGAAAACTGACGTCATGAGTCAGCTTGGGAAATAATACAAATACTTAATAAAAAAGACATCCAAGTGTCTGAGGTTGCTAGTCCATGAAACTCAGAAAAATGCTGCTATTTATCACCAGGAGCAGAATTATACTCAATCTATATATATATTCAGCATGCAACATGAAATAGAAAACATCATGCATTGTGTTAAGATCTGGTAGTTCTGAAAAGCTTCAGATAAAGAGTAGGCTAGTATTATTAATATTAAGAATTTGATCCCAGGGGCAGATGTGTAGGATTATTAATGACTTGTGATAAAAATTATTCCATAACGTTTTGATTATAAAGTCCAAAAGTCAATAAAAAAATATAAAGAAAATTAATCGTCAAATCATTTCTAAAATCACAACATTTAAGCAAGTAAGTTTGGGGCTCTCTGCTGGAACTGCTACCCCCGCGACCCGACCACGGATAAGCGGGAGAAGATGGATGGATGGATGGACAACATTTAAGCAAGAATTGTGATTCAAGCAAATGTGTTGGGATTTAGCCTTTAAACGTTTTTTTTTCACTGCAGTCACATCTTAAAAAATGAACTGTGTCTGCATTAAGCCAGCATGGTTAACTTCCTTTTCTTCTCTGATAATTGCAATCAGCACACTTCCAATGCTCTTGATTAGATATCCATGATGGAGCAGAGCTACTCTGGATCATCAAAGTCAGGGCTAAGAAACACTTACTTGTACTAATTCAAGATTAAGCATCATATAAACAAACACCTCTTCACTTTGGACTCGAAATTCAGGCTAATGAATGCTAGTTACTCATGCGAGCAGCTGCTGCTGATGTTCAAACGCATTACTGTATATGTAATAACTTTTAATCCATCAATAATTAAAACATTCTGATGTGTGAATTGAAAATAAAAATGATGGTGTGTTATGCCTCATAACAAATCATAATAAAGCACAGTTCATTACACTAAGAATGGCTGATGGCCAACAGTCATCAATCTTTCAGGAAGCTCTGCTGAAAGCAATGGGCTTTGCGATGGAGTTGGACTGGAACAAGCAAACAGGTTTCTAACATCACTGAGCTCAGGAAGTTAATCCAGTAACATATTCAAATGTTCAAAGGTTTTTCTCAGAAGGTAAAAGCAAAGTGAATGGTGAGCTGCAAAATGGTGAATATGCAATTAAGCCAAACTCTATCCTATCCTCAGTGTGATATAACAAAAAAAACATTGTACGAGTTTATGTTTAACTACATATGGATACTGTTTTTCTCAATCCAGTACACTTGTTACGTGCCGCAGTTGGTGCTTGTGTGTGTGTGCTTTTGTGTGTGTGTGTGTGTCTCTCTCTCCATGATTGTCTCCAGGTGCAGCCTCTCCCCCAGGTGCTCCCGATCCCCAATCAGGGCCTCCTTAAAGTACATGAGGAAGGCTGCAGTGGCCCTCTCTCCTTCTCCTCTGGCTGCATGTGTGCAGCATGGTGTCTGTCTCTGTGTGAGGCCTCTGTTTTTGTGAATTGTTAGGAGATGTCCTCCAGTTTATCTTTGTGTGTTGTACTATTTAGTCACTTTCTTTTAACAGAAAGTTATTCTTAGTTATTTAAGTTTGTTTTGCAAATTGGCTGGGGAGCCTCTTTTCTTTTTTATCAATCAAAGCATCACCTTGTGGCTTCAGCAGACAGTTTCCTCTCCTTTCTCTCGCCCGGTAGTTTTTGTGTTTTGTTACTTCCCTTTGTAGCCCTAGTTTAGGAGGGAACATAACAACACTAACATTTCTGTATTAAAAACAAGTCTTTAAGTGGATCATGGATAAACAATCCTTTCTGTGCTTCCCTTAATGTGTGCTGAGGTTTAATTCTGTCATACATGAAGCTACCTGCAAAACCAAGCAAAGGACATCTCACTGATGAATGGGCTTTAGTTTGTTTTGATTTTTAACCTGTTGCTCAGTGACCTTTAGTTAATTGAATCAAATGAAACTGTCTGTATATCACCATACAAAAAAACTACTCCTGATGCAGCATAGAAAAATATATATAATTGAGGCATTAATGTGCAATTGTTTCATCTCATAAATCGGGGATCATTTTGTATGACTTTACCCTGATCTATATTTCCCGACCAATGTTTGATCTTATTTAAATCTTTAATAAAGCAACATTTATTTGCTGATTTTATTTTACAATGAACATGTGAATTTGTACGATTACTTAATTACTCTTAATGTAGTGAAACATTTAACTCTGAAGTGGAGTAGAAGTATAAAGGAGGAAATACTCAAGTAAAATACAAGAAGCTCAAGGTTGTATTAGTACTTGAGTAAATGTACTCAGACGCTTTCCTCCACTGATCTGAACTGAACTCGTCCTTGCCTTGAATACTGTATGTTCTCTTCATGCATGTTCGAAATAAACACTTTTATCAGCACACAGGCGTTACTTCTCTCACAGCAGATGGCAAATCGTCATGGATACAGGCCTCACACTGACTGTGTAGTTTGCACTCCAGCGTTTCTCACTTCACAACTGAGTGGCTGTTAAAATCTGTGTTTAATATATCCGAGTAAGACTCACTTTTCCTCAAGAGATTTTTACCACTCCAGTATCAAATCCTGGGTGCCGTCATTTACTCTCACATTATGTTCGAGACTGTGGTATTATTTAAGTTTGAAATCATTAGTCCTCCGACAGCCAAGTAAGCCCTTCTCAAAACCCCGCTCTTAAAGATGAGCCTTTTCTCGAGCCACTGCATGGGACATTATCCAATTAGGGAGGAATCAGCTAGGTCAATTTGCCCTTCTCCCCCTTGATGGCTACACGTCCTCCTGCATGCACCTCTCGGAGGTGAGCTGTGACAGTGGCGGATGACTAATGTAAAGATCAGGATGCCCAGGAGGTTAGCGGTGGAAGATGACATCACAGGTCAACGGGCTAATGACATTTAGCACAGATAAGATTCACAGTCGTGGTGATAATGATAACACCAGGCCTATCAGAGTGACAGAGTGCTCAGGGAAAAATGCCATCAGCAAAATGTCAATGCGTGACTTGGGTCCCTGAAGAAGCTAAAGGCAACTTCTCCCTAGCGCTCGATTACGTGATTAAATATGAATGTTTATGGGATGTGAGGTAATAATCTAATAATGTGCCAGTGGAAGAAAACCACAGGGTTTTCAGCTTTACATTATGCAACGCATAAGTTAAACTTCCTTGTCAATACGAACAGTCATTATTTGTATTCCAGCGATTGAGGTAAGTTACCATGACATATTGCAATATCTTTATTCTGTCCCATCAGGCTACAGGCAATGCTGCATGTTTGCATTATTGACTTTGGTAAACGGAGTCTTCTCAAAGCTTGTATTTCCAATGTTGATTGCCCCTAATGGCGGACTCAGACCTTGTTACAAGCAGCGCAGCCCATTTAAAAGTGTTTTGCCTATAAATGACCTTGCAACCGTATCATTACCTTTTTGTAGCCTGCTTTCTGCCTTTGTAATGTAGTAAATTACCACGTCCACTTTTCACAGGTGACTTCAATTGCTTCTGCCTTACAGTAAAGTCACCCATCAGTGATCTCATCAGTCATTTCAGTATTAACAACTGAACAGAGCTCAGCAGTTATACATTGTCAGCATAAACTAGATATATTTTCAACCTGTCTGTTTGTACTAATTTCAATGCATGCATATTTAGGAATTAGTGTTGCAAATGCAGACGAGATATGTACAAACACTTCATCACCTTGCTGTTTTGTTATCTGCCTTGGGGCATATTTCCTGGCTTTGCAGCTAATTAGTGAGATTTATCGATTAAATTCAGTAAACACAGCCCCTAATTAAAAACTTTAGATGAATGTGGAGGTCAGAGGAGCAGTACATTACTATAAATATCACATATAGATTTTCCACACGAGGCAATGAAATGTAAAGTATAGGTAGGGGGACCAGATGAGTATGCGGAAAATTCAGTATGGCCTCCCGTACATTAAATTCAGTGTCAACGATCGTGATCAGTAAAACAAACATGTTTAAGAATATGAATGACTTTTGTTCAAGAACATAAAGACAACCTTCTGTCCTCAGAAAGAGAACACAATGCAAGCAACAATGTTTTTATAATTATATTATTACTTTTTTGTTGAATGGTCACTGTTTCAAACGACGTCCTTGGATGGTTTGATTTCCATCTTTAAATATTGTATTCAAAAATGTCATAACTCAGTGTCTATTTGTATTTTTGCTTATCGACACTACTGTACAGGTTCAAAATACACTCCCATAGTCATAATTAATGTGTCCCTTTGTGGGCAACGCCAAAATAATGTTCAACAACGTCAATATTTGTTTATAGGTCTATCACTAATTAAAGCTTGGGGTTTGTCACATTTTTAAACAATCTGGTCCTCAAATTCAACAAAGAGCAGCAAATAAATGTTCATGTTAGACGAAACACAATGAATTAATCCAGGACTGGGATCGTTGCAGTTGGGAAATACTACACAGTGAATGTGCTTAGCATAAACAGGGTGTGGGTGTCCCAGACTAATCTGATTGGTCATGAGTTACTATTTATTTTTACTCATTGATTGATGCTGTTTGTTATGCGTTGGTGCATCGCTGTCTGTAATACTGAAAAGACAGTTTAGCAACCTTGGAATCTTTGGGTGATCCCTAGACAGGTTGTTTTTTTTCTTCATATAATCTGTCAAAGCAACAATAATAGTCATAATGCTTCTCTGTCACGGAGGTATCACTGGGTTAGGTTACTATTGTATGTAGCCAACAAATTAGCCAGACTAGAATAAGCATTTTATGTAAGAGCATATAAACACATCATTTAATCCCTTAATTCACTTTTCTCTTGAGTTTTGGGTTAAGGAAAGTCTATAAAAAGACCCACAAGTGTTTGGATGCAGAGTATATCTCTCGCTACAGCCGCGCACAGCACTACATCATGTTTAGAAATCCAGAGCCTGAGAGGCCTGCAGTGCCTAGTGATGGTTGCTAAGCTACCACAACTGACTGTTAGGGGGGAGGCTTTAACGAGAGGTCAATGGCTTTATTATTAAATGATGCCGCTTACTGTTATTGCTGTTGTCGTCCACCAGGATTATCTCTTTGAGAAGGTGGGAGGGCGTCCTGTTGATGGCAGAGTGGATGGACCGCAGGATGACGGAAAAGGCTTCATTCACAAAAATGAACACGATGCTCACTTGAGGGAGGTTTAAAGGGTAAGTGAGGTTCCTACACCTGTGGAGGACAGACACAAAACAAATGGTAAGGCATGGTTTTGTCTGTAGGATAACATGATAACATGGTAGCAGGTTGATGGCAGATGTTATGCTAGCCCAGCCACTTGCGGTGTAAAAGGAAGCTATACAAATATGACTCTAATGCTGCAGGCAATTTCCATTTGAGTTTAAATTACAGCCTTTGAAATGGAAATCATAATGTTTTCTGTGTGTAATGACACAAATACGTTTTCTTCCTCAATAACACAATGAAGATTGTGGTAACAAAATCTGGGGCAAGCTCCCAATAATAATCCTTTGAAATGACCATATAATGTAATTGTAAAAAGTGATTTGTGGTACGAATTGTGACATTTTAACAGTTTTTAGTCCTGCCTGTAATCCCCATGCTGTAACCACACCACACTGCCACTTGCCTGCTGGATTCACAGAATGCAGAGATTACTACTTTTAGGAAATGCATGCTCAATGTGTATCCCCCAGGACAGTTTTGGATGTTTTTACACAGCCAGCATGAGTGGGAGTGGTCTCACAGGATTTTAGCGATGTGCAGTTGAGAAAAATACCCTGAAGATCGATGAACTGTGTGAACCTTTACACCAGGATGTCACTTTGTGCGCTCCTGTAACATGTGAACACGAGAGCTGTGCTGAAAACAGAGTCAGATTGCCGATGTGGTGTGAGCAATTCTCTGTAAAGACGTTGGTGTATTGACTTTACAGGATTGCTTTCCGTCCAGGGATTAATCAAAGTGCCCAGAGTGCACACATAATTGCACACGGCTTTGAAAATATTCATTTACAGGCTGCTGAGGAAACAAGCATTTTTCCCTGCCACCTTCAGCTGGCCGCAGGGGTTTGAGTCAGATATCGGTAGAACAAAAGTCACTCTTTAATTAATCCTACAACAAAATATAGTTTGCTAAGCAGCAATAATATGCTTAATGCTGTAGACCGTTTTCAATTAGACACATTTGTGTTTGATAGGAAACCACAAAGTGCTTTGAATGTGCTCTAAACTTGCCTTTATTTATGACTGAAAAGTTAATGCTCATCAGATAGAGAGAAGAGGAGAATTTATTATTATTATATATAGTTAGCACAATCTTTTTTTGACTGTTGATTGAATAAAGATAATGTGTACACAAGAAATTGGCTCTGGGAAATTATATTCGATGTTTTATATCTGAAATTCTGACAAAAAAAGGTAAATCAACAAAGAATTTAAAAAAAGGCTTGAATGACCCCATGACCTTTTAGCTAGCACACCACGGGGTCGGTCTAGCAGTCCAATTGTAGTTGTCCCCAGGGGGAAAATCTGTTGTGGATTCAAATTAAAAGTTCACATTCTCCCTCTGGATACATTTTAATCACCAGTGTGATTACTGTATGTTGATCTATTGCCATCATCGGGTCAACATCCTAGCAAATACTTCAAAACTAATGACATCCCCTTCAGCCTCAGCTGCAGTTTGTGTTTGTTAGCAAATGTTCATAAGCTCACATGCAACACTAAGGTGGTGAACATGATATAAACACAATGCCTGCTTGATATCAGCCTGGTCATTATAAGCATGTCATCATGTTGAGTGCAGCGTTTCACTTGAAGCCCAGAATAATAACAAGACTTCTTGCACGACCGTAGATTCGTTTTTATCATTAATGTGATGTACTGTAGTAGTACCTTAATTTCCCAATCATAATTATATCATAACCGATTGCTATCATAATATATTTATACGGTGATAGAGGAATTCATTAATCATATTACCCACAACTACATATGTTATGTGAAGACACGACCCATCAGTTCAACAAGAAAGCAATGAAAGCATCAGAGAAAAATACGAATGACTAAATGACAGGATCATTTATACTGTGACTCTATGGTAGCATGTATGTACTGTAGGACAGTGTTGAGCACCATTCTACCTGCAGTCTTACCCATCAGGCCTGAGGTCTGGGATTGGCCTGTCTAAAGAGAGTCGATCACTGAGGTAGCCGTTGTATCCGTAGTACTGGAACATCTTCAATGCCACCCGCTGGTTTTCCGGGCCGAGCTCCTGACCCCAGTGAGCGAACAGCGATGAGTCGGAGAACGATGTGTCCGTCTGACTGTCCTCTCCCTTCCCTGGAGTCTCTAGGAGGCACAGGAAGACAAAAAAGCATGAATATTTGTCCAGGACAATCTTTCTAAAGCACAGGGTTTGCGTAAGGTGATATTAAAGTGATGTAGAAAAATGATATCCCTAATACAATCAGCGTGATGAATGTTGCTTTGTTAGCAGGTGAAGGGTGGCCTTTTATTTCCAGAGACTGATAGGCGGTCCATTAACAGAAACACCAGAAGTTCATACTGTCAAAGGACGAGAAGCTCTGGTGTCACCAAAACAAAAGATCCCTACTAGCAGCTGGTGGGATGTTTTATAGCTGACATTGCTATTCGACCGACGCAGAGAAGAGAAAGTAAAACGAATTTACCGCAATACACACACACAAGCTTTCTTTCATAATTAATAAAGTGATTTTCTTTGGAGAAAGTAAACAAAAAAAGTGAGTGTTTATGCACTAGAACAGGGCTGAAACCTTAAGGGTTCAAAATGAGTGCAGTTGACTCATTATATAGCTAAACAGCACTGACAGCACTCAGAGCAGAGAGACATCTAACAAACACACATTTGGTGTGACACACAGTATATTACTTTTTGTGGTGCTTGTTGATAGACTCTGTTCATGTCCAGACTCCATAAAACAACGTTGGCATCTGTTAAAAATTCTGTCCTGCTTCCAAGAGGTTTTAATGCACTTCAGAGGCAAACTTCTGAGTGAGCTGAGCTTAACAGTCGGGAAGATTTAACCACAGGCAAGTGGTTTTCATGCAATATAAAGTATATAAAGTCGATAGTTTCTTGAATAATATAAAATAATTTACCTCAACTGCACTTGCATGATTACAATCTAGCTTTCAAATGTCACTGATCGTTTTGTCTTTTGCATTGCAAATTAAATGGGCAAAATCTCCCCCAGGTTTGTCATTTAAAACAGTCAATTCATTGAGCTTTAGTACCTGTTGGAACATTATGCAGTGTTTCAATCGTGTGCTGCAGTAAGTCTGAATATTGCAGAGGTTTTGCAGAACTTTAGCGTTATTGAGAAGCACAGTGGAATCTATCATCTGTGAAAATATGGGGGTGTGGGTGAAAGGCTGCTTGTGGTAACCAGGGAAATCTCTGGAATATTATTTCATGAGTACTAAGATTGCTGACAAGAGTAAGATTTATTATTTTTTTTTCAGAACTGTATGGAAAAAAACAAGCTAACATGTATACACTACTAGAAAGAGATTTAATAAGAAAAAACTAAACATACCCTAATTGAAAAGGATGGAGTATAACTGAATTACATGCCATGGACGATTATCATTAATTAAAATTTATAAAGAGGAACATGCCACCAGGAAATGAATTCTAATCAAAATTGGTGCTGGTATCATCCGTTAATAATTTAATTAAAATCTAATGTCCCCTGGAGCATATTGAAGAAATACAACACATTTCATTATGTAGCCACATTATTTCAGCTTATAAATATAATTAACAGTTTAACAGTATTGTTTTCAGAATGAAATTCAAGCAAGTAAAATATTGATTATAATTATTTCTCCCCCTTTAATTAAATATGTGTCATATCTGGGTTTTTTCTTCTGTTTTTGTCGAAGCTATTTTAAATTCATATTTCAATATCAAATTTGAGAACATGACAAAGGCTAAAATGTGGAAGCTAATATCCTTTTCAAAGTTTAGAAGGAATTAAATAGTGAGAAATGAACACAAACAAAAGGAGCCTTATATGAATAAAAGAGGTAAAAGAAAAAAGGCTTTGAGTGCTCAGCGACACTCGGGCCAAAGACTAGGTTAATGTGTGCGTGTGCGTGTTTGTGTGTATGAATGAAGTATGCATGTGTTTTAGGCAGATTGGGGGAGATTAATATTCATGAGCAGATTGTTTTTTACATGCAATGACAAACAGACAGTCGGGGAAGAACTAAAACAACAATATGGAGGCAGGGATTACATTAGGACAAAAAAAAAACTGCTTCTGAAAAGAAACACACACCTAATGTCTTTGGAAGTTGAAGGAAACTATTGTGTTGGTTACAGGTTTATATCCTGTAAGAAATCAAACGCAAAGCCTTTCTTACACATGTGGGGAAGAGGACATGTTTATATTGACCCCAACACTGAAGCTCAACTTTAGAAAATCTGAGCTTTGTTAAAGCCTGACTGAAAACACAACTCTCAATGAATGGTAATGTTGCTCCGTAGCTGCTGCAACAAATGTTTGCTATCTGCTACACTGAGAGGAAAACATTTACCATTCATTGGTCAGAGAGTGATTTATAAAGCGATCAATTGTAATAATTATTATAGGCTAATTGTTTATATTCAAAGAATCAAGAGATAATAGGGTGAAGAGTTTTCAGGAGGTTTGTGTGATAATATACAGAAAGAGCTGAAAAGAGGGAGTTGCTTGTGTTGGTGACTTGGTGTGCTGAAACAGGGCCGACTATGAAGCGATATGATCCTCTGTTCTTTTGCTATATATGAAACAGCTAACCCATCTCTGTCCAAAAGTTACACATTTTGCCTACCAGTTAATCCCATTCTGCCAACCATTTAATGCATGGCAAAAAGCTGAACCAGTTAGGGAATTGGTATCAATCTCTAGCCATTATCATTAACCAATTTCAGGAATATGCAGGGCAGAAGGTACCAATACCTTTGGCCCAGTTCATGGTTGTTCCAGTCTGGTTTTAAATTGTTAGCTCTAAATGGCGAGGTACTGTGTACAATTGCTAATAATGTATTCAATGGAAGAAATTTCTAAAGTAAATCTTGTTTTCCTATGATAATCCATCTATATCGATCATTTACACACAGTACAAGGACCTAGCTGCATTCAAGAGAAAAATACTAAATCAAAAGTGAACCAACATCCAAGATGACAGAACAGCGCACAGCAAACAGGACAAGCCTGAGGGGGAATGACTTCAACTCCGCACATTCAACAGTGTTGAGTTTCAGCGCTGTAGCAGAGGGGAAGTGCCGCTTGATAGGACAACACTGTGATTAGACTAAGGACATGATAGAAGTTCTCAAAGACTTTCAATCATGGGAAGTACGCCTGGAGGCTCATTTGTTTCACTGGTTGTGATGGTGATTAATTAGACCTTCAGAGACCGTTTCCTCAGTGGTCATCTAGCAGCAGTTAGAGCAGGTTTTGATTGGACACGGTTACACAGGCGACGTAATCCATTTGGTGTGTCGGTGCAGGTAGAGAAGATGGTTGACAAACATGTTAGTACAACCTTTGTTACATGGGTTACGATAAATGGCAGAATATGTCACATGACTTGCTCTTTATCAAACAGGTGAATTATGGTAACCTTGGTGTTTGGAGAGTGGTTTCCTCTTGAGTGCACATTCAGTCAACTAACCTTGGTGCTAAGTCAAGTAAAGCACAGCAAAATACCCGAGGCAAAAATGCGTGTGTGTGTGTGTGTGTGTGTGTGTGTGTGTGTGTGTGTAGGTGAAGTAGTCCTTAAGCTTCCCAGCAGCACTCTAGACGTGTGTGAAGTGCAGCAGTAAGTATGCTTCGACAGTGAGGCAACTGAGTTACAGTATAGCCGTCTGCTAGCACAGTTACAGAGGCAGTAGAAAGGATATGCAACAATGTACACACTGACAAAATTGAATCACGGGAGACCAAACAAAGACACTTAGCAAAGAAGTTGCTGAAAGAGAACAATACGCCTCCAGTTATACATGAACTACTTTTTAGAGGCACAGCAGTGCATTATAAATTATTAAATTAGATCCTTTAAAATATAGTTCAATGAAACTGCCCAACAATGCAAAAATATTTGTATCAAATTATATTCAAGCATCTTCTTCTGTCTGTAAAAAAGAAAATTGCTGTTTTTACCATCTCAGAGAATATTCCTGTAGGTAACGCCAGCTCACCGTGGTACAGATGTAGAATTTTGATAAAACTGCTTTGGGCATGAATTTGTAGCCGGCCTCTCCATACTCTAAAACTATATTCCACAAGAGGGAAGAGGGAAGCATTTGGCTGTAACAATTTTAGTGGAAATCAATAAAGGTTAAAATCTCGGTTGAGAGATTTTTTATTTTATTTTTATTTATCCTTTATTTATCCAGGAATGTCCCATTGAGATACAAGATCTCTTCTTCTAGGGAGTCCTGACCAACACGGCACACAACAAGTTTCAACATAAAACAAAGGCATTAAACAAAAAAAACATACAATTCAAATATAAATACAGAAGGCCATTTGTGCAGTGGCAAGAAGCATAATCACATCAGCAATAGCATCAGGTAAAACAGTTACATGTTTCATGAAGGGCTAATCGTAGCATACCTTTAAAAGCATTTACAGTAGGAAGTGCCTCTAGACAAAGTTTTACTTGCAGCGTATTCCATAAAAAGGGAGCATAGTGGGAGAATGCAGCTTTACCAAGCTCTGACTGCATCAAAGGAACATTTAAAAGCATCCCATTTGCTGCTCGTCTAGTATTAAAAAAGCAAGTATAAAATGACAGAAGTCTGGAGATATATAAGGGCAGCTTACCTAGCAATGACTTAAGGATAAAAATCAACATGTGTGATTGTCTTCTTTGGTACAGAGAGGACCATCCTAAGGACTGATACAAAGTGCAGTGGTGGGTGCGAGAGCCTGCACCCGTTACAAAACGTATAGCAGTATGGTACGCAGAGTCCAGCTTTTTAAGCAGGGAGGAAGAAGCATGCATATAGATCACATCGCCATAGTCTAATACAGACAGAAAGGAACTCTGCACAATTCTCTTCCTGGCTTCAGACGGGAAACATTTCCTTAAACGAAAGAAAAAGCCCAGTTTAGGTCTAAATTTTCTCAGTAGGTTCCCAATATGAACATCAAAGGCCATCTTTTCATCAATCCATATGCCCAGATATTTGTAGGATGCTACTTTGTCAAGGCATGTCCCTTCCAGTGTAAGAATCGGAGGGACAGCTGTATTAGCTCGAGAGCGAGAGAAGGTCATGTACTTGGTCTTTTTTGCATTAAGGACCAGTCTTAGCCTTAGCAAGGAGTGTTGCAGTGTATTAAAAGCATCCTGTAGAAGCTCTATAGCCTGAGTTAAAGAGGAAGCCACTGTATAAACAACTGTATCATCGGCGTATAAATGAAACCGTGCTGGGTTTATCCCATTTCCTAGTTCATTTATAAAGATGGAGAATAAGACAGGGGCCAAAATAGAGCCTTGTGGAACACCTTTGTTTATAGTAAGAGCAGCTGAGGTATAATCTTCTACTGAGACACACTGAGTTCTTTCAGATAGATAGTTTTTAAACCAGCTCAAAGCCATTCTTTACAGAGTAGCAGAATCAGTGAGTCCGTTTTCTCAGAGTAGTAATTCTTAAAAGCAGACCTCAGGTCTTAAGTAATGCATTTATTTGTTCATATTATTCAAAGAATACGAAGGTCTGCTATTCCTCAGACTACATTTCCGGTGTCAAAATCTTTGTTTTCTGTTTCTCTATATTGATTTTAAAGAGATTCTTAGACACTGTATGTTATACTCCCTTTCCTACTGCATGGTATGGCAGAGTTGGCTAAATGCAGTACACTGCTGTGCTTTCTCTCAATAATTTTGAGATTCCTTGCATCCCAACAGAACTCTCACAGTGATACAGAGCAACAAACTCAGAGGTAGTCACTTAAGACAGCTGCTGTGCAGACACGGGTATTTAACTACTAACCAAAAATGACAAAGGAACATTGTGTTAATCAGATGAAGATCCCTGTTTGACCTTCAACTAAAAAACTATTTAAAAACACGCCTGCAGTTCTTAGTTTCACAAATGTTACTTTCTGTAAATTCCCTCCAATTACAGCAGACAGTTTGCAATGTATGTGTAGTCACTGTGTCATTTTACATTCAAAATAATGAGAATGTAGCATGAAGCCACAACATCAAACGATGTGCTGCAGTCAAAATATTCATTGTATATTCAGTCTGACACCAACACAGAGGGAGGAGAAGACCTCGACGCAGACATCAGTCTGTAAAAAAAAAACAGGTCTCATCAGCCACATGAAAATGTTAAGACACACCGATTATTCTACAACTTTATTATCAAAGAGCTGTCAGTTAAAGAGATCAAGTATTTTAAAACTTTTCAAATGCAATGTGGTTTTGACAATAGTGCAGACAATCTCCTGCATGCTGCCACAGTCACATTTAGCAATTTTTCAATGCATTTCCTGCAAAGCAGCTCAAGATCACTCATCTATATGAAGCTGCATATATCAACCTTTGAGCTTCTTTTCCTCCTTCAACAAAAAGGCATCAAATAACTTTTTATTTTGATAATTATTGGATGTGCTCCAATATAATTATATGATTAAACAATGCAGACCATTGTTTATGCATATAGTGCACTTGTAAAGGCATGATTGTGTGATTGTTTTTGACCATACCGCCACTCTTACTGAAACACTTCCATTACTGGGTAAACAGTGCATGAGGAGTGGTAAGCACCAGGCCTGACCTTCTATATCAACTAGGCCTTCATACTCCACAGCATACTCCACAGCACCTATAATCCACTCCACAGCACCTATCACATGTGTTTTCATTGAGGTTCTGTGGTCTGTAAATTACTTTTCAGTTTGTTTATTGTACCCCTCAGTCACATAATGCAAAGGTGGGTCCAAAATATTTATATAGTATGTCAGAAATACATAACATACATTATAAAAGTGTAAGGTACAATGTTCTTCTTTTTTTTCTAAACACTTTTAGTTCTGTTAAAACAAATGACACAATAAGTCTGCAAAAAATATGGTTTTAGATCAAGTCGTGCGTGCATGGAAAATATAGTAGCAGTTGATTAAGGGTAAGAGGACTTCCTTGCAGGTCAGCATTAACAAATGGAGTAAAGGAATCCCGACATGCAGGAATATAGAATATATCTGCCAGGGGACTTCATTTCGCTCGATAAACCTGAAAGAAGGTTAATAATACCACTAAGGACATATCCATTGAGCTGTCAGATGGTAAAACTGATCATGAAGGATCCTTAACAGATGGCAACATATTTTTAAATATGCCTCAACATTGAAACACTGAAACCAGTTTTTTTAACAACAGTGACATGACACCACTTCACAGTACTCGCATAAAAGTAATTTAGAAAAATACACCAATTTGGATTTTGAAACATCTTAACGCAGATGGCTCTTCTTCCAGCTCTCTCAAACACACTTGGAGAGAGTATAAATGTGAAGCTTGTTTTTGTCTAACTTGGCATATTGCAGGTGAAGAGACTGGTTGAACTGTGATAACATTTCTCTTATCTTGCAGTGACATACATGAGGTGAGTCAGGCTTTCATCTCGTTCGGTTGCTTTCTTCAACATTTGAGCTGCAGGAAATAGGACATTTTGCTGGTAGACTCCTAACTCTTGTTAAATCACACAATCATATACTCCTGCTTTATCGTCTCTGCACTGGCAACTTCTGAGGTTTTTAATCATTGTTTAAGATTTAAATTATCGCAGCATTGCCTTGTTTCTAAAAACCTTCTGGTTCATTTAAAGTCTAGATTATAGACTGAGCAGAACTGGCTCTTCAGTGCTCCTTTTCAAAAATATACATCTACGTTACTGCTTTTTCTTAATTCAATTTATTCTTGATCTTTATTGTATGCATCTAATCGTATTGTTTTTGCTTTCTCTAGAAATGTAAGAAATGTAAGAAAACTAAATTGTTGATACGCCGTGAGCATATTTGCAATCACATATTTCCCAAACCAGACAATAAAGGGCAATATGTGAGTCGATCCTTCAACATCAAACCAGCACCATTTTTAGTATTTACTGCATGTAGTTGCCCTGCATGTCCTACCTTAAATGCCAGATCATGAATACATCAGTATTCATTACAAACAACCCATCTGGTTTTCTGAGATGAGCTTTCTGTACGTTGACAGATGTTTGTTGAATACAGCATTTGATTTTGCAAAAGGGATTATCGCTTAAAACTAGTGGTGCACGATAATTATCGGCCCGATATTAGGAATTATGACGTCATCCCGATAAACCCGATAACAGTATTAATAGCCCCGATAATATACAATATATTTTTTGGGTAAAAAAAAGAAAAAATACTGCGGTGTGGGTGGATTGGGATGAGGGGCGCTTGTTTTTCACTCGGCTCCTCCCGTTTTGCCAGTAGTGTGGTATAGTGGTTTAGGAAGAGGGGAGTTTTTCACAAATCCAGCGCTCCCTAACTCATGTCTGGCTGTGACGTAAATGGTGTGCGGCCGTGAAGCCAGGACAGTAAACAAACATGTCGTCGGTAGTATGGGACTATTTCAAAGTTTCAGAGTTAGATAGTTCGCTTGCTATTTGTATTAACAGATGCGCATTGCATTCTTCCCTCCTCGTGGAACTTCTGCATTAGAAGTTCCACGAGGAGGGAAGAAGGCAACGAGCTATAATACTTCCAACCTGATTGGTCACCTGAAACATCGCCATCGCTACGATGGTGTGTTAAAAGCGTACGAAGACGCCTGCGCTGCTAAACTAGCGGCGAATCCAAAGCCAGCTGCAAAGACACCGGGGCTTTTACCTATCGACGAGGCTTTTGAAAAAGGCAAGAAGTTTGCCAGATTTGTTTGGGAAAATAAATATGGTCACTTTGAAGAGTCAACACTGTTCTTGGCTTTGTTTTGTTGATAGTAGTAATGCTCATGTCATTTGCTCACTACTAGTCCTTTTTTTACCACCAGGTGTGCAAAAACTACAGGTACATTTAATTAGAGATGTCCCGATCCGATCACGTGATCGGGGATCGGAGCCGATCACGTGATTTTCAAAAAATCGGGGATCGGGAGAAAAAAATCGGGGATCGGGATTTTTTTTAAAAATTTTTTATTATTTAATGTTACAAAACAAAAATGACCATGTTCACGTCTTAAAGTCATCCTGAGGACTTAGTTTTGGTTTAAAATTACACAACATCATGTATGTGTTGCTTTCTTTGGGCTTGTTTAGACCTGGTCAACACATCCTCACTCCCAGGTCGGCCTATGTTGACGTTATGTCAAGTCCCCTGCCGGCTTTTTCCAACGCAAGGGGGGGGGGGCCTTAGCGTCCATTTTCAACGCAAGGGGGGGGGGCCTTAGCGTCCATTTTCAACGCAAGGGGGGAGGCCTTAGCGTCCATTTTCAACGCAAGGGGGGGGCCCTTAGCGTCCATTTTCAGCTTTCCGGGATGTCCATGTGCTTCTATGGACGCTCATGGAAGCACGGCATTCGTTTGTGTCAACTGCCCTTAAAAGGCAATGAAGACACTACACTACCCAGAATCCCCAGCTATCGTTTGGACTACACCATGTGCTCTGTTTGACAAACCCCGTGATAGTCCTCAAGCTCTGTGATTGGAGAGTGTGCTCCGAGGGTTACCGAGCCTCGAACAGCACTTGAAATGGGATGGAACCACGGCAGACTGTTCAAAACTGGATTTGAACGGGTCCACCGCGTCCCCCCTCCCCCACCCCGTACCCAGAACTACACATGCTGGCTATTCTGTTTCGCAACATGTTCTCTATGGCACGTCTCTACTGGGAGTTGTAGTTTTAAAAGACGTTTTCGTATTTCCCATAATAAGAAGTTGCCAGTATTAAACTGTGTACATCCCTGGAGGTTTAGGGGAAAGGAAACACTCACATTTAAAACATATAATTAATAAATGGGTGAAAATTGCTGGTGCCCATAATGGGCAGTATTAATATATATACACACATGCCAGCTAAGGTCAGAAGAGCTTTATTTAACAGCTGGTCTTATGTTTGTGACCCCTCCTGTTGTTAATTGATAACATTACATTACATTAATTGATAAGCCTGAAACATGCACTTGTCAAGGTTCAGAGGCACATTTTGCAAATATGGCAGTAGCCATCGATCAGCTTAAGATAAGATATACTTTATTGATCCCAAGTTGGAACATTTGCGTTACATCAGCATGTGTAACAGTTAAATATGCAGTGGTGTTTATTTGAAAATCATTTAGTATAATCACACAAATTCTGTGTTTTATATTTAACAATTCTGTGTTCTTTATTTATTGATTGTTCAATACCTGACAAGGCCGGAGATGAAATATCTGCATACATCATAAGTATCATAATAATACATTATGTATAATATCAGTTAAAATAAGTGCTTCAACATAGTTAACATTGCTGGAGGTATGCACACATATTGATAGATGTCTTGTAATGCACTGTTGAGGAACCTGCGACCCAAGTTTTTCATTCAGTGCAGAACTACACCACAGTTGTGTAGGCCTATATGATATGTCAATAAACCTTAGAACATCTTGAAATCTTGAACGGGATGTGCAAAATAGTCATTACATACAGTCTTTAATTAACTATTAGTAGAGAATAACGAGTAATGAATATACTTTATAGGGATCCTATTAATATCTAATAATAAAAATAATGAAATTCAATAACATGCTTTAACCACCAGGTGTCTCTTTATATCATCTGTGCACCTTTATGGTGTAAATACAGCCTATCTACCAATTGGATCAAATATAAAAGTGAGCCGAATTAGTGTTGATACGGCAAGGAGACGCATTGTGTGAAAAGAAATGTAAGATGTTGTTTAATGGCTGATATATTTATGATCCACGTCACGTTTTCAGTTCCTCATGTTTGTCTTCTCATCAGGGCTCTATAAATACAGAACTACGGCAGATATGTAATATTTAATGCAGCCGAACCGTGTATTACAATGCCGTTATGTGATGACTTTCAAAGAGAAAAGCAAGAACACTCGGAATAAGGTATTATTTTATTTGTTTTAAATGTTTTCGGTCTGTTTCCGGTATTTGTTAATGACGATGTGCTGTGAGATGTGAGACTGGAATTGCACAGGGGGAAATAACGTATCTTTAGATGCGGATTTTGTTAAACTAATATGTTTGCGCTGTGGACCAACACTATACATTGACGGGGAAGGGGGTAGCAATAAAGATAACACCATTAAACAGTTACACACCATAACAGAAATAATATCGATAGCAGCGTCCCTAGCAACCACCTTGGTAACAATGAAAACGTTGGACGCAATTTCCTGAAGTAATCTTCGTAATAACTAGCAAACTAAAGATCATGTACATCCACTGCACACATAATCTGAAATAACAACTCATATTTCTCGCATCAAATGACATCAAAACGCATTTTAATGGCCAAACTAACTTTAAAATAGGCATTTTACACCCAGAATAAAACGAAGTTCGGCCATGTTTTCTTTTTCTGCAGGGAGAAATGATAGCTGGGGATTCTGGGTAGTGTAGTGTCTTCTGCCATCCTTTACTCCGAAAAAAGATTTGTTTCTCCGAATCGAAGGGGAAAAATACAAAAGCATTGCACACAATTTAAACCAATCAATGTTGTGTAATTAACAAGGATAATCTGGTGTATTTTAGTCGATGAGTAGTGCAGATATCACTGTAAAATCAATCGTCAGTAAGGGGAATATTTACTTCCGGGTGTACAATTCTCCGCTATCCAATGAGAATGGACGCTCACATTGCCTTTAAGGGCAGTCGACACAAACAAATGCCGTGTTTCCATGAGCGTCCATAGAAGCACATGGACATCCCGGAAAGCTGAAAATGGACGCTAAGGCCCCCCCCCTTGCGTTGAAAATGGACGCTAAGGCCCCCCCCCTTGCGTTGAAAATGGACGCTAAGGCCCCCCCCCTTGCGTTGGAAAAAGCCGGCAGGGGACTTGACATAACGTCAACATAGGCCGACCTGGGAGTGAGGATGTGTTGACCTGGTTGCTTATTTCTCTCAAATCTGGCAACAGAGTGGGCGCAGTGTCTAATAGTAGCAGTAAGCTAACGAGAGGCTACGTTCAGCTGGTGACTCGGGAGTCGGGACAGAGAAAATGTCAGGAGTTTGGAAGTATTATAAAATTGAAAGCGAAGGCAGTGTAACAGCCAGATGCAATGTTTGCAAGGCAGAGGTTCCGCATGGTGGAAAGAACAGAGCTACGTTCAACACGACCAATCTAATACGCTACCTGAGAAACAAACACCAACAACAACACGGCGAGTACACAGCGGCCACTCAGGTAACGGCACTGAAACAACCGACACTTTCAGAGACTTTTAAAAGGAAAGAGAAACTGCCCCAGAACAGTGAAAAGGCCAACACAATAACAGCCAAGACCAGATAGCTGAATTCATCGCGTTGGATGACCAGCCGTTATCGGTTACCTTTTTTTTCTCTTAATGCATTTCATAAAGATCGGATCGGGAAAAATCGGTAACGGCAGATTGTCAAAATCAAATGATCGGAATCGGATCGGGAGCAAAAAAAGGTGATCGGGACATCCCTACATTTAATATATATTATATTATATTATTATCGGTTATCGGTATCGGTCTTGAGAAGCAGGAAGTTATCGGTATCGGTTTCAAAAACCAATATCGTGCGTCACTACTTAAAACTATGAATTTAATTCCCTGTTGTGCCAACATGTGAAACCTGTAGCATTTGGCAAAGAAAAAGTACCCAAAAGAGGTCATCAATAATGATGCAGGGTTTTTTTTCACACGTGGCTTGAAGCAGGAGTTCAAATAGCCTACTGTATGCTAATTTGTGCTGGGTCTGCTGGAAGTGTAAATAGGCAACTGTTTTACTAACATCGTTATTAAAGGAATACCTGCTTTTAAAATAGTGGACAAGAAAGGAAGGATAGTAGCCTGTGAGTGAGGTGTGTTTTATGTATAGTTTACTCTTAAAACTATTTAGTTGAACAGCTGAGATGAGAGCCACTGTTTTCATGGTGCATGGCCCTCTTAACATCCAGAGCGCCAACAGTCTACCTACGCACTCACATAAAAGTGTATCATGAGGAAGATACTTGTGTTTGCAGAACACCGCTGCACTTACACACTGTGATCAGCTGTGCATGCTTATACAGCACAGTTACAGTATAAATGTTATTAATTCTCTCCCACAGTAGTCCCAACTCTGTCACAGTAAATACAGCAAACAACCAATTAGTGTGTTTACTGGGCGGGAGGCTGCACTGTATCTGTCTCTGTATGGTTTTGCCTCTGTAACTGGAGAGGGGGGAAATTCTCTCATTAGGACGCATCAGTAGCTGGCACGTCACACTGGCATTTCCTGTTGAAAGCGGAGAGGGGTGTGTGGCTTTGTCTTTTTATTTGTTTATCCCCATGAGGGGATATGCAGTGGCAGGATTTAGTAGGAGGGTCATGTTTACTTGCAGCGGCCTTTGTCGTCTCTACCTCTTTTGTTCATTTCTCCTCATTAAAGTGTTGAGATCACCTGTGCCCTTCAGAAGGGAACAAAGGCTTTGTTGTGCTTTTTCCTCCTTGAGGAGAATATTCTCCTCTAGAAATGCAACGTCATTAACACTGACACATTCTGAGCAACTTGCAGCAATATTTTTGAACAACAGCAGATATCATGTGACAGAGATTATGTTATTTGAGATCAAACTCCGGACAATTTGCTCCAGTGCCACATTTCTCATTCCCATTGTTCCAACTTGAAAAGCTGTATTTGTTATTCCATTAAATGCAGTCACCTGAGAGTCCTTCTCTGTAACACCCTATCAGATCTGACTTCCTCAGCAACAAGCCTGGGACAAAAATAATAAAATCTTCACAGTATCTCTTCACTTTTTATCTCGGACTCTTTATCTATGCTGCACGCATCATGTGTCCTTTACTGGGGGGTTGTTTTCTTTATCAAGTGGAGTCTAAGGTTAAGGCTCCTCCCCTCAAACCACACATCAGAGTGGGAAATAAATCAAAACTTTATCAGAGCGTTCACCTGAGGGCAGAGGAATAAACAGATGTGACCCAAGGCAAAGAAAAGCACAGGCTGAAGAAGGGTTGTAATTCATCACTTGGGGTGAATCTATCTTTTAGAGCCAATACCAATTATTTGCTGGCAATGATGGTTTAAAGTATAACCCCTGGAATTGTTCAACCAAGACCAATTTTATCTTGTATTTTCCATTAAACTGTTTGCTGCTTTTGGGACTATATGTTTAAAAGCGTTCAACAACAGAACAGAAAGCATCGACTGAAAGAAAGAAGCTACTGGGAAAATGTATTTCTGTTTATTAGCAGTATGCATATGCAATCTAGTGGATTTAACAAATAAACACTTGAATGATAATTTATTAACCAAATCAAAGCAGGTCTTGGAGACAATTAATATGATTACATGTAATATTTTGTTCAAGGATCTTGAAATGAAAAGCAACTTTAGAGAGCAATAATCAATGTTTGTGTGATTGTTATATACTCATAAATTATTTGGGCTTTTGACGAAATAACTTAATTATTCCTTTCTAACAATGTAAATAATTCCAGCAGAGCCTGAACACATTTTGTTGTGAACAATGGCACCAATCCATAAAGAGATTTCTTTAATGACTAGAAAGAGATGTGTGAAAGTTTCTGACATACTGTGTTCAATATTTCATTGATAAGTAGTAACAGAATCTTTAAAACAGTGACACTGAGTTTGTCTTGTTCTTACCCATGCATGTGGAAACACAAGCCTCTGCTCTATAGTAATGAAGTCTACATGGATTTAGATGGCAGACCGAGACATCTAGTATTTCATTTCATGTTTTGTTTTTGATCACAGCGTCTATGGACAAGGGAATGGGGCACATATCAATTATTCAGGTGGAGAGCTCCTTGATTTTTTTAAGTCGGGGTGTTTGGAGGGAAATAAGGCACAGGACACTTAACAACCAGAGCTATTGTGCGAGTCTCTATACAAAAAGCTGCTCATCTCCAGGGGTTTGTGCTGTTGAAGAGCTGACAAACGGTAAACCGCATGAGAAGATGTACCATTCACAATCCTCACACCACTGAAGAATGAATAGAAAGTTGAACAAAATATAAATGTTTTCACATACTCAGGAAAATTACTGAGCTGCTCTTTCTTGATGTGTTTACATGCACTTAAGTAACGAGATTATACTTTCCTTCTGCAGTAACCTAAATTCTGAACCTAAATATGAAAAACCTGGGAAAGGGAATCAGAGAAACCTGATTTCCCCGGTCAGATATATTTCTTGTAGCCATAAGGTTTCCAATTGCATATTCAATGTACATGCCCATGAGTTCATCTACCACTGTGGCAGGACGCAGCCTTGTGATTAATTACATTTCATCAAAAGTCTGAGTAAAACTGAGGGGAGCCTCTAGGCGCACATATATGTCAGCTTCCACTGCTAGGCACTGGTCTACGTGTATTATTCAGCCTGTAAAGAAAAGGTCTGGCTCCGACTACAGTCTCTTCTCTGACACACACCAACTCTCTCCTCAAGATGACATTCATACCCATAATTCCAAACAGCACACACATTTGGAGGAAACATCATGGCATGTTGATTACTTCTTTTAGGAACAGTTTGAACAGTTAGGAATCCATCCATCCATCTTCTCCCTCTTATCCGTGGTCGGGTCGTGGGGGTAGCAGTTCCAGCAGAGCCCCAAACTTTATTTTCCCTGGCGACATCAACCAGCTCTGACTGGGGAATCCCAAGGCGCTCCCAGGCCAGCGAAGAGATATAATCCCTCCACCTGGTCCTAGGTCTACCCCTTGGTCTCTTCCCAGCTGGACGTGCCTGGAACACCTCCCTAGGGAGGCGCCCAGGTGGCATCCTAACTAGGTGCCCGAACCACCTCAACTGGCTCCTTTCGACGCGAAGGAGGAGCGGCTCAACTCCGAGTCCCTCCCTGATGACCGAACTTCTCACCTGATCCCTAAGGGAGACACCAGCCACCCTGCGGAGAAAACCCATCTCGGCCCCTTGTATCCGAGATCTCCTTTTTTCGGTCATGACCCATCCTTCATGACCATAGGTGAGGGTAGAAACGAAAATGGCCCGGTAGACAGAGAGCTTTGCCTTCTGGCTCAGCTCCCTTTTCGTCACAACGGTGCGGTAAAGCGACTGCAGTACCGCTCCCGCTGCTCCGATTCTCCGGCCCATCTCACGCTCCATTGTTCCCTCACTCGAGAACGAGACCCCGAGATACTTGAACTCCTTCACTTGGGGTAAGGACTCATTCCCTACTTGGAGTGGACAGTCCATCGGTTTCCTGCTGAGAACCATGGCCTCAGATTTGGAGGTGCTGATCCTCATCCCAGCCGCATCACACTCGGTTGCGAACCGATCCAGTGAGTGCTGAAGGTCGCAGACCGATGAAGCCATCAGAACCACATCATCTGCAAAAAGCAGTGGTGCAATCCTTAGTCCACCGAACTGCAGACCCCCTCCCCCACGACTACGCCTCGAAATCCGATCCATGTATATTACAAACAGTTAGGAATGTTTTTGTAAAAAGTTCCTTGCAATGTATTTTGATAGTTTTTTGACAATATTGGCTTGTGTATTACAACATCTAATCTTAGCTACTTAAACATTATTACAATATTGTATTTTTAGGCACTCTAAGCAGATAGACAGTGCATCCACGCCAAATGTGACATTTTGCGTGAACTTTGTGTGATCTTTCCCCCGTCCTCAAAAGATTCAATATGAACCGAAATCTTCTGTGGCGAAACACTAAACCATGGGCGTCGCCTGGGGTAGGCATCCAGGGCTTTAGCCCCGGATGTTTTTTCTTTAGCCCCGGACAAATTCTCCCTCAATAATATAATACATTAACCGTACTTTACCTAGAGGATGGTAGGGTTGTAATTTCCCGTGTTCAGTGAATGCAACAGAGGCAACCACCAGACCAATCAGAGAGTTGCATGGAAATAAACGTGTTTTATTGGCTGACAGGTACGTACCTCTCCTCTGTGACAGTGTTTACACTTTCAGCCGGGGACGCTGTTTCTGAAGATGGACATTAGACATTTTTTTTAATAAAAAAGATGGCAACTCTCAAGTGGTGGCTCAAACAACAACCCCAGAGCCACCACCTGAGCCAGGTGAACAAGGTATGTAAATGTCAGTAAACTTACAAGTTATGCGAACATGTAAGCAAAGCATAAATTATAGCTACGTTGACGTTACTTTGAATCGCGGGGGTAAGCTAAACCGTTAGCAAGTAGCTTTAGCTAGCCAGATATATTATATACACACTTTGTCATACAATCTAAATGTTGTATTTTTTAGCGTTACCTGGTGATTTCAAAGAAAGCTCTCTGGGAAAGGTTGACTTACTGTTCGACATGAAGCTAGAAGCTACCTTACAGTACACAGTTGATCCGGAGTCTTGTCAGTTAAAGTGTTTCATAGTTAGCTTAGCTTAGCATCAAACTAGCACTGAAATATATGATTCCTGGATGTTATGTGACAGTATTTCTGAGAAAGAGCCAGCTGAAATGGTGGCATAGTTGCCACTGCTTTACGTGTCGACAGCATGTTTGAAGTATTTGCAGCAGTAAATGTGGCTGTTTGGCCACTGACGTTGCCATAACAACACCTGCATTTAAATGTGAAACCTCTTTTTGTGACAGATTTTTGCATTCAATTATAATTCTTCTGATTGATATTTCCTATTGACAGCTAGTTTCTATGTGAACATTATGAGATGGACAGTCAGCCAACAAGCTTTTTATACAAATATTTCAGATCAAAGCTAATCCAGTGGAGCTCCTGAAAGAGAGCGAGGGACACTATGCTCCCAAATATTAAGCCTTGACCCGGGACCCCATCTTAAAATTGATATGATCAAAAAAATTATCTGCATTGTCGGAGGCCTTTTTTCCTCATTATCATGTCAAATGATACAGCTTTCCTTAGTGTTGAATGCAGAAAGATGACTATATTAGAGTATTAAGTGAAAATGACTATATTAAAGTGTGATGTGAATATATTAAGTTAATTACTCAAACTGCATTTGTAGGAATGATTATGTCCTATTGGCAGATAACTACTCTAACAGTGATATCTACAAGAGATGTACATTTAACTATTTTCAATTGGTTAGTATTACATTTTGTGACTGTGTGGTGAAACTCATTTTAATGAAGACACATGTGTGTATCTTGAAATTCATTTATTTGACAGAGCTGGAAACTGATTGACTTACATACTTGTTTGTGTTTACCTACACAGTCATCACAGATGAGCCAAACAGAGTAGAGGATGAAGAAAGGAGAACAGGAGAAAGGGACACACAAGAAGGAGATACAACAGACAAGAACGACAATGGAGACAACAATGAACAGGAACACCAGAACAGACAAGAGTCAATGGGTAACATGACTGATTTAGGGACTGCAGATACAGGGCCAAGGCAAGTGAGACATCACTGCTTTCCATCCAGCATGTTTGGCCAGCAAAAGAGATAATTTCAACGGCAAACAGCAAGAGATGAGGGATTATTATTTCCTCCTTCCATCCCTTTTTTCTGTTTAATCTGATTACTAACAACTTCAAATAATTTGACATAGTTTATGATTTAATTGGAAAATAAAGTGTTTTAAAATAATAAACCCGTTTCTGATTCGGATTCTTTGATTTTTGTTGACATCTGGGTGTTGAGAGATGTATCCATATCTCTTGATGTTGCTCTCAACGTGCACAAGATTGATGCTTTTAACTTAATCATTTAAAACAATCTTCCTGGGGGACCCCAGAGGAGGTGAGTTCCCTCAAAATAGCACTTTTTCTCTGTTTATGTAACTCCGGTGTAGTGTCCCCTCGGCAACAGATCACTCAGAGCTGGTGATTACTTTCCTGCATTTCAATGGACAGCATAAAAGGACACGTGAGCTGGGTTCTGGTGCTCAGATTAGCTATTGATGATCACGTTGATAAATCATATAAAACCAATCACACGAAAACATGTTGCTGTGACTGTGAGCATTAAACAATTAACATTAAACTAAACAAACACAACAGTACGTTATTGTCCTTATAAAATAAAAACATACATTTTGTCCACCGAGATAATACAGGCACCTTACCCTCAAGAGATCCTCACGTGCTTTGAGAATCTCCCACAATCCATTGCCGTAACAAAGCTAATGCAGGCACACGTTTGTGACACCAGATGGCGCAATTGTGTATGTGCGTGTGGGGAGTCTTGCAGTAGAACATTTGTCTGTAGCGCCGCCACTGTGGGCTAAGCCCCGAATGTTTCCAGGTCCAGGCGACGCCCCTGCACTAAACTATGTACGACTACCACTTCCCTCTCTACAACTAATGTGTGGTACAGATACTTTATACAGGGAAGAAAAGTAAGCCATGCTTCAAAAAGGTTAGGAAGAAACTGATCACTGACCTGCTGCATTAATATGCTTTCCAGTAAGCCGGATACTAAATGCATGTAAATGCAATGTCCAATTTGTAAGAATACCCTGGTTTCTGGTGTGCATGTAACCATACTAATAAACTAAATGCTTAAACATGTGTCATATTGGGTCAACAGAGTTAGACACTTTACAATCTTAAATAGGACACAACATTTCAAACTGTTAATTGTGAACAATAAAACTAAATACAAATAGTTTCTAAAGTTACATAAGATCACATTTTATGGAAGTGGTAAGGAAAATGGGAATATATTTAGCTTGCCACAGATCAACTGCACTTTCCTGCTTAATGGTTGCCTTTGACACAAGCAGGGTCGGCGTCATGGGGGGTCATTCGTGGGCCATGCCCCCCCTAAATGAGTCACTGTGCCCCCCCAACGCAGGGTGGGCAAGCCTTGCCACTTTGCCGTTTTTTTTTTAAAATCATATCAGTGAAAACGTTTCCACTAAAGGTTTTGTGTGAAATACATCAGAAATAAAGAATAGAAATATAAAACACAGCCTGAGGTGTGCTCACTGCTGCTCTCTGATTGGTGTGTTGCTTGACCAATGACCCCCGACCTTTGTTTTGTTATCATTACGTGGCTGTGTGTTTTAGATGAAAGCCCAGTGGCGATCTGTTCATCTGTTACACTGATTATACAGTAAAGCCATCGAAAATAATATGATATAGTACAGTACAAGTAGCCTACTTCTGGGTCTCTGTGTTTCATTCAAGCTCGGCTCTGTGTGTGTGTGGCACGAGCGCATTTTGTGAGTGCGCGAGTGGTAACGTGGAATGTTGTTGTTAGCATCTGGTTAGCTAGCTATGCTAACGGATATAAAGAGCTGTTTCTACACCAAGGTGGAGGAGAGTCCTCTCCTGTCAGACTGAGAGGATCGTATAACCTCAGCTCAGTGAGGTAAGGACTCTCTCAGTGTTTAGATAGTTAACTTTAGTGTAGGTTATTTCAGTGGGTCTCAAACGGTTTGGTCACCATGTATGTAAACAAGTATTTGCGAGGAATACCTTTATATGATCATTATAGTTATTAAAGAATAAGAGAATAAATGAAAAACGGGTATGAAATACTATAGGACAGTAACACAAGAATACAGTTAAAAAGGGGAGTGATTAGTAAAATATCCATAAAGAAAAAGTACATCTGTGTACAGTTCTGTTTCATATGGATGCTGAGAGAGATAGGCTATCCATAGATCTCTTAATTTTGCTCTCAAAGTGCACCAGATTGGTGCATTTAACTTCAATATTTTAAAAATAATCTTCCCGGGGGAGCATGCCCCCAGACCCTCCTAGAGGAGGTTAGGTCCACCCCCACCTAAAACATGTTCACATGGATAGGATACTAAATACATTTGCACACTTTTATATGGTGGCCTATGTCCATATGTTTCTGTTTTGGTGGTCGTGCCACAACCGTGCATGTATGCACAAGTCATAGGTGCGCTATACAATAGGATAGCACTACACCCCTGCAATGTGTGTGAAATACACTTTACAGCATGTTTTTTTAAATTGAAGTTGCGTTGGTGTTTGTGTGTTGGTTGTTGACGGCAGTGTGTGCCCCCCCTTGGTAAATGATTGCCCCCCCATTCGATTTGTTCTGGAGCCGACCCTGGACACAAGTATCAGTCTCCCAAAAACATCTCTATCAAAGGATGAAACTTGGGCTTTTTGTGTCTCACTTGCTGCAAAAGAGACGCTGACAAGAAAGGGAGAGAAAGTGAGACAAATGCTGAGAAGTAGAAAATGGGATCGTAGAATAGACTCAGACGAATAATGGTTGAAGCTCTTAAGGTTTGATAACTGACAATCCATTCTCAACATCTGCAAGTAAGGCCTGGGCAACAATATAAATCAAGATTTCTTAAATTTCTGTTTAGAGAAGAAGAAATAACCTGTGGGTCAAACTATGGAGGAGGGATAAACACTGCCGGAAATGTAGCTTGCATGTAGTTGAAGAAATTCAACCTAATAGACACATAAGAAATGTACTTTGTTACACATGAGATTGTGTTTCCTAATGTTCATGATCTCCTGCAATTAGAAGTGTCATCTCATCATTGGGAAGAAGAATATTTAAATGTATTTTTTCAACAAGTGCCAAATGTAATGAGGTGTTGTCATAATGATTGATATTTTGAACAAGCACAACTTGGATAGATTGATGTTTATCTTATCAAAAGTCTTCCCACTACACAGACCTTCAACAAGAGAAGAATCACTATAAAAGCAGCTTCAATATGAGCTTTATTTAAATGTATTTTGCTCACATTATGTGGTTTCTTATTTGACATTTCTGTTTCCTAACATCTGCCACACTTGCTTCTCAGCTAAGTCAATGTCATATTTGTTGTTTGCCCTTGCCTTTAATGGAGACATTTTTTAATGAGACCTTTGATGTTTCTTTCTGATCTCATCTGGGTTTTTTATTTTCTCCTGTTCGCCTTGTTTTATTGCTTTCATGTAGAGAAAAATGCGGCATCCTGCAAATTAAGAGTTGTGTAAATGAAAGACAGATTGATGGAAGGTCCAGGAAATAAATTAAAAAAATGTTGTGGCTTATGTTGAATGATTTAAGGCAGCAGTATTGGTATACATTTTGCATGTGTCCAATGTGTGTCCAAACTCTGTCGACCACAAAAATAGACGGATTCAAATGTTAACTTCTGACTACATTTCTGTCACTTGTTCTGTTGTTGTAACTGAGGGTGCATGCAGCAATACATCAGATAGACAAGTGATTTGCTGGGAAAGAAAATCAAGACACTTGATTAAGAACAACTCCCTTGTCGATGTTGGTGATAAAGGTACACATCTTGGGCGTTAAATACAACATAAACTGAAAGAGTTGTCTTTGGAAGAGGCTAAAGTCTAAAAATAAAAAAACGTGTAAATAAAATAATTGACATGCATTTTGTCCATCATATAAAACCTCCGATCCCAGATGCAAGTGTGAATTGGCATGATCATTCATGAGGAAATGGAGAAAAAATGTCCTCAGGCTGCCTCTATTTTTCACAAGCAGCTGCTGAATGTGTTGCACCTCTCATATCACGCTGAAGGTGAAGAAAGGAGCTGAAGGCCAGAAATAAGGCTCATCAGGACTCAACTAAAAATAGGCAGCCAGTGATGAACAAAGGCGTGAAACACCAGAAACAAGAAGAGTTTATCTTATTGGGACAAGGGATGAACTCACCATGTTAAAGGTCAAGTGAAATATCAATCACTGAAATTGTTTTCATATAACTCAATATATCAAATCACACATTTGTCTCCGGGGACTTTACAGACTGTAAAGCATTCACTCTCTGTCCTTAGACACCTGCAGCATTCAAGAAAAAAGCTCACATTACTTTCTTGAAAGACAGTATTGTGCTATTGTCCCTTCCTTCACAACCACAATTGTCAAATATGAATTTGTTTTTAAAACGAGAATAAAACAGTTTTTGGAAATCTCATATTTGAAGGCCAGTGTTGTGCAGGAGATGCAATGTAGCTTTACTGAGAGTAGCATGTCATAGCAGAGTAGCTTAAAGACATCCATACAAGAAACGTTTCCCGCCCTTTTTTCTCCAATCTGACATTGCGCTGGTTAAATACCCTTTACAGCATTTGGGGAACTCTATGGCTTTCACTCAGAAAGTGGAAGCTAGTTAGCGAAGCTTGATAAAGGGATAAGGGTTATTTTATGGTAATGTTAGTTCAAAGCCTGTTCATTTGGATTTCTCACAAACTAAATGATGTGTTTGTCCTACATTGTGCAAAGTACATTCTAGCTAGCTGGTTCTCTTTCAAATGACTGCATTTCAAAACTCGCAGCTACGGATACAATCCGGTAAACCCGGCACTCGTACGGTACGTTTTTCATTGATTCAAATGACATAGAGGAATGTAGAAAACCAGAGTTTAAAAGCAAAAATGGAAAAAAGCAACAGTTAATTATGCCGACTCTAAGCTCGTTAAACACTGATTTTTCTTTAATTAATATATATATATATGAGGAACTATTTTTATTGCAAATGTTGCACCAATTGAATGACCATAACTTGGTTTAAATGTCGAAAACAGTAAGGACACTTGTTGATGCATCTCTCGTCACAAAGCAGAGAAAGGTTGCTGAATGTTTTGACAGCATGCAGCGACAGGCAACATAAAACAAGGGGTTTCAACGCACCGCCCAAAATGAACCCACTAACCAACAGTACATTTTCTTTCTTCAATAAGAAGCATTTCAGCCTGTAGAGCCACAGTAAGTTGGAAAAGTCCAACGAGTCCATGTGTTGAACCTGAGGCTGCTGATTCAGCGGCACTGGCAAAGAAAGCTCTCGGTACAGAAATATCAAAGTTTAGTTGCTCTGTGTTTCAATTCTGTAATCACAGCGGAGCAGATGTGCTCTCGCGCTTTTCATCACTTTGAAAAAAAGCCCCGTTTTAAAACCTGCTCTGTTCTCATGAGTCATGACCATACAGTCTATGGTCATGACGTATAGGTTGAGGGAGAATTTTATCTCACAAAGATTTCTACAATAATACTATGAGATATATAATTAGCTCAAAAACTGTACAGGGTTGCAAGTGTGAAACAGCCCAGTCCTTATCACCGCAAAGCAGATGCTCCACAAAAGCATTTTTGCACCTCAGAACAGGCAGAATGGCTGCTGGCGGGTGCTGATGGCAGCCGCTGCCTCTGTAGCGGACTGACAAAGCACTGCCTGACGGCGCTCCCCCTATCATGTTTTGTCAGAAGATCCAGGCACTCCCCAAGCCTTTTAGGAGTGCAGTCTTGTGAGACAAAGGGGACATTAAAGCATATTTAATGTGTAACCATCCACATTAACTCACTACATTTTTTATGTTTATGGATTTGTTAATGAGAAAATAAAAACATGATTTGTCTTTATTACAACAAAAGAGGCAAATTATCTTGTGACCACAAACACTGCACATTTCTGACAGCAACAAGGTTGACCTTGAGACGACTGCAGACGGTAACGAAATGATTCTGAAGATGTTCTCATCAGTACGCAATTCATCTGAGAAGTCCCCAAGCAAATATAAACCAAGCTCCTAACAATTAATCAGATCTACTTTTATGCAAAACATTTCCATTCTAAAAGACGTTTGTGAATATTTGATGACTCGCAGGAAGTGGGGATGTGAATGCAGAAACAACTGCTTAACAATTTGATCAAAATCCGTTATGTGCTCACAGTAATGTTAATTTAAAGCAATAGAGAATAAGACAAAAGGTACAAAGAGTGGCATGTCAGTTCTAGCTTTTCAATTACTTTATTCTTTCTTCAAAGTGGCCTTTACATCTTTTGTTATTTGCCTTTGCTGTTATTTTGTTCATCTTGTCTTGAGTTCTTTAAAAGAGGACTGTAACTTACGACTCAAATGCAAGCAGTAATTGTGTTTACATTTATGTATACATAAACGTGTATCTGTACTTTTTTGTCTTTAGTAGCATGTTAAATATCTTTAAAATGATTGATGTTTGTTATTGTCCGGATGGTAGAACTAAATATAATTCTGTATCTTTTATATGAATGGTGTGCTAAGAGAAATGTATGCTTTGTATTGAGGTAGTACAAATATAAAATAAAGACAGGTAAACATATCTTAGTATTTAAAGATATTTCTGCTACCAATAAGTACTTTGGTTGAAACAATGACGTGAGGGCAGCAACCAAAGATGATTTAAATCATGACTTTATCTAATGAATATGAATACTGTTCATTTATTTAATGCCTTCTCAATAAACAGTCGGAAACTAGTTTCAAAATAGCAGACCTATCTAAAGCCAAAAGTGACTGCTTAAGAAACTACTTGTTTGTGCAAAAAACAGTCCCAAATAAGTAGATATTCAGTTTAATATCATACAGGAAAAATAGAATTATTTTTTTGCAACATTCCAAAACCTACTTTGACTTTGAAAATGGTTGCATTCATTCAATTCATTAATTCAATGCATGTTGCCTATCATTTCAGCTGTAGGTCACGTCTATGCATGCAGTAAGTAGGTTTTTAAAAGGCAGAAAGACTCAGGCTGCTCATAAAGTGGCTTCACTCAGTTCAGGACTCGACAGTAACGGTTGCCAGGTTACCATTGGCAACCATTCAGGAAACATTTCAACCACGTCTTGGCCTTTGGTTGCCATCAGTGGCAACCAGTTTTTAACATACAGAAATAAGGACAGCAAACAGCTAAATGTGCACCCCAAAATAGATAAATGTTAATTATTTGTTGTATTAAGAGTGATATTTAATTATTGTTGTGACCAGTCGTAACCTGATACTTAAGTTGCACGTGCATTGGTGTGATTAAGGAGCCAGAAGGCGATGCACGTTTACTCGCCTGCGGGCTCGCTCAAGTTGGCACAGCGTTACAAATGTGCCACAAAACCAACCAAATCGGAGAACTCGAGAAGGTCAATTCTGATTGGCTGTTTTGTCTCCAATCATATCTTCTATCTGAGGTACGGAAAGAGAGGGATTTTAGGTTGCAATGAAGTTTGGCCAGACTAATACATTTCTAATGTTAAATAAATGAAAACCATTCACAGTTAAGAATTAGATATTAAAGCCATAAATGATTGCATACAATTACAGTTTCTTATTTCTCCAGTATGATAGACGTCAAACAGAAGTTAAATCCATTTCTCACTTATTCTAAGAAGAAATACATTTAGTGGGTTGAGTACATTCTGCTCCGTTGTCCATTCACTTCCGGTAAAAGTTCCTTCAAAAATAAAAGTCCCGATCTTATTACTACCAAAATAAAAGTGCAAAATGAAAACATTACCATAGGAAAATATTGGCATAGAAATATAACACATTTTAAATGTATTAGTCTGGCCAATGAAAGAACCACAATCAAGACTTCAATACTGAAGGGTCAATGGATCTATGGTGGGGATCAGCACAAAGGTCAAGAAAACCCACATTTGAAAGGGAGACAAGACAGCGGATGACCAAGAAATTAGTGACTTGTTCAATTCATTTTTGAGGGATCTGTGAAGAACATGACAACAGCTGCACTACTGGTATTTTGTATACATTACATTGCATTTAGCTGACGCTGTTATCCAAAGCGACTTACAATAAGTGCATTCGACCAAGAAGATACAAACTTGAAGAAAACAGAATCATATAAGTACATCAGGTTTCATAGAGCCAAAACATTTCAAGTGCTACTCAACTGGCTTTAGATAAGCCAGTCCTTTATTAGTATATAAGTGCTTTGTTAGTAATTCTATCGCTCGAAGTGGAGTCGAAAGAGATGAGTTTTCAGTCTGCGCCGGAAGATGTGTAAGCTATCTGCTGTCCTGATTTCAAACCTTTATTTATTCAGATTGGTCCCATTGAGATCATAGATCTCTTTTTCAAGGGAGACCTGCAGCATATAGATTCCACATGAAACATAAAACAATAAAGGACATTACACATTATATTTACAGGATACATAGTTATAGACATTTGATGTCAATGGGGAGCTCATTCCACCATTTTGGAGCCAGAATAGCAAACCCACATGTTTTTGCTGATGGGAACTTGGGTCCCCCTCGCAGTATAACAGCAATTGAGGGTGGACAAGTTTACTACCACTTAGGTTTCAAATAATTGTGTTAATTACTTATTGTAATAAAGCATTTGAACATTCTTTTGTGTCACATTTCCATTATTAAGTTGATGTATAACTGTATAGTATCTTAATTATTTAAAATATAAGGTGACTGTATTTTCAGTCTTGGCAACCAAAAGCTGATGCCTGGTTGCCAACCTGGCAACCACTTTTAAAAGTTAGCGTTAAGCCCTGCAGTTTGTCATGACCTTGAGGCATTCGACACTCTGTGTGTCGGAAACAGGAGAGGACATCTGAGTCCTGAAGAAACATTTTACAGATATTCCAGACGATCTTTGACTGCGACCGTACAGCGTCTTAAATGTAGTCCTGTGAGGAAAAGGTTGAGTGGTTGGGGAATAAAACTCTTTTACAACGTCTTTATTTCACAAACATGATCTAAAGTTTCACACAATGATTTAAACCCTGACAGAGTCGTAAAAAACTTCAGGAGCACAGGAGGTGAATCTCACTTTGGAGACTCATCTTACTACTTTGACCAATAGGATACTTCCATCGAGTGACACCTTTTCTATATATATATATTATATACTAACTACACAATGGTTCTAAATGTTTATCCACGCAATACAGAGGGGTACATTGTGAGTGATTTGTTAAAAAAAATTATCACAAAATATTAATTAAGAAATATTTGTTTTCTATAAATCTTGTCCATGAATGTGGTTTTCTCCATCCTTTAAATTGGTTAAGCAATTATAAAACCTTGACATTTTAGTGAGAATCTATAATTTAAGATATAATTGGATTTTATGAAAAGTGGAGATGCTGAAAAATGTATTATTATAATAACACAATATCTGCCGAAAGATGAGCTCAAACATGAATACAATTTGCAAGAAAGTAGAAATGCTAATCGACAAATGTGTTATTAATTATCCTTCAATAATAAGCCAAACTCAAACATGAATATAATGAACTGGCTACTTTCTGTGATTCATAACAAGATTTAACGAGGCTTCGGCACTTTATTTGTGAACTCAAGCGATCTCTGCCTGTTGAAGAATGCTTCCATCTTGATTGTACATTTCAATTTGATCTGGATGAGGATGGTGCAAATAAGAGAGAATTGATTTGCAACATTTAAAGTATTGTGGGTGCAAGTAAACAAGTGCAGTTGTGTAAAAGCAAAGCCTGCTGTGAGGAAGAGAGACTTGTATCACTGTCAGTGTGTGGAACATGAAGCCTGCGACTCTTCTGGAGAGAGGAAAAAAGCGACGGACAATCTGTCTTGAAAAACAATATATGACGTATTTCCCTCTTGTTTTACAAAATGTGTGTCAGTTGGTTCATAAAAACAAAACACATTTGAATTGTAATTATTTTGTGGGGCATTGCAAGAAATATCAAACACACATGCATATACGGGCTTCAGAATGTTTTCAGTTATGTAATTTTTAAATCAACCAGCCTCGTGAGTCATAAATCCTTCTTGCTCATTTCTTATTTCAGAGTCACTTAGATAAGCGAGGGAGTGCATCTGACGAAGAGATAGGTTGTTGTGCTCCCCATCTCTGTTTCTTGTCCTATATCTAATAGAACTGCTCGGGTCTTGATAGATTGAGTGGGGAAGTTGAGATCTTTCTAGAGGGTTATCAAGAATAACTTTTATCCAATGACCTTTCCCTCTCTGTCTGTGTCTGTGTATTCTCTTGTTCCGATTAACCCAGCCAAATCTTTTTTCTTGTTTTGTGTCTATATCTACGCCGGGATCCGGAGTCGAGGCTGATCCTCTTACTGTAGTCCTGTGTCTTGGATCCTCTATCCTGAGTTCTGGATTAAGTCGTGGACTTCGGGTCGTGGCTGAACCTGTCTCTGCGGTCCTGCCTTGGGTCTCGTCATGCTGCTTCCCTGATGGCTTCCACAGGATTGTAGCTGACATCCTCGTGGATTCATCTTATTATTACAGACACATGCATTTCCTAACATTCGGTCTATATGCTGTAAAATGTATTATCTCTTCGATGTACACACGGCATCTATTGTCCGTCCTGGGAGAAGGATCCCTCCTCTGTTGCTCTCCCTGAGGTTTCTCCCATTTTTTTCCCTTTAAACTGTGGCTTTTCTCTGGAAGTTTTTCCTTGTACGATGTGAGGGTCTAAGAATAGAGGGTGTCGTTTTTCTCATACTGATATTCTGAACAATCTGTGCTGTTGTATTTGCTGTAAAGTGTCTCTACTGTAGGCTATTTGTATTTTATGTACAGCACTTTGGCTCGACCAAAAATCGTTTAGAAATGTGCTATATAAATAAAACTTGATTTGATTTGATTTATTTCACAAATTACAAACCCGGCAGATTTAGACAAGATGAAAAACATAGACAACCTCTGCAATTATTACAAATCACAGGAAGACGCCAAGAAATACCTTTCTGAGGGAACAAAGCTTCAGTGTGATAAACTGCAGAGATTACAATTAACATGGGTGGTGCATTCGAGGATGATCTGACATCCGAGGTTGGAAAGTCCTTTAACAGCACACTCTTTAATGAAAAAACACAACATCCGTACACACAGATTTTCTGGATTGGAATTGCATTACTTCGTGGCAGATAGCTGAGATTCTTCTACATCAGCACTGGATTAATGGTGAGTGAAGGTTGGGAAAATGTATTTTGATAGAAGATCTCAATTATAGTTAGTGCTGATGAATCTCGTTTCGAGGCCATGATAATTCTCTTCTGTCTCATCGAGTCTCACCCTGTAATTCATCCCCACCGACCCTCCCCCACCGTAACCTCACGTCGAGACCAGCAGACTCAATAATGACGAATCGAATACAGACGACAGAGGTCCACTGTCTTACAGAGGGGACAGCAGAGTGGAAAAACTCAAGCTTTAATAAAACGCATGAACAAATATTTCTGTCAACAAAACTCATGAAGTCACAATGTTGTGGAATTATGTTGAAGTTTTTTGATAGGCTGTGACTGATTGGATTTTTTACTGACTGCACATGAAAACATTTTATTTTGATTCACTTATTGATGTCCTGCAACTGGATGACTAACGGTATGCTTTCTGCCCTCCCGCTTCTACACATTTTATTTGTTTTTCGGATGCAAAACTGTCTAATTTTTGAAATAGTAGAATAAAAAAATGTATGTGTTCTTAATATAAAGTAAGGCTCAGACAGTTAAATGTCTACGTTTTTTAAAGTGTACTTGGCATATTTGCTTTTATTTGTTGTTTTTAGTGTCCTTGTTTGCCTTGGAATGTACATGTTTCTTGTTGCAGATAGTGTATTTGTTGTTTTATGTTTTCTTGTTTGTTTTTCTGTTAAATTGACATGAAGACACTTTTAGCTGTGTTAAGTGGTTAATCGAGAAGTAAATTAGTCAATCAACCAAAAACTAATATTAACGACTAATCCATCCATTGTTATTTTACAGACAGCTTGATTATTGGATTTGCCAATACTCCAATCTGCACATTAGAGATATTCAAATGGTTGTTGTTTTGCAGTCTTATTGTACTTGCTGATGTAGGCGATGTTGCTAGTAAATTGACTTGCATTGAGTTTTCATCCCTAGAATAAAATTAAGAGAAGAAAGAAGACATACTTTATTAATCCGCTACGGGAAAATTACTTGTTTCATTCTGTCGTGTTTAAACACATTACACACAAGCTTGATATACATGAACAGAGGATATACATGCTCAAACAGAACCACATGCAGGATAGGAGAAGGAGAGTGAAGAGGGTGCCAGTTGGCACCTCTCCAGATACCAGTCCACACTCCATATTCTTTTGGTCTGATCGGGACGTGAACCACTGCCCCACATTAACAGTATAAAATGGGTTATTGTTGGAAATGAGATAGTAGCGAGCAAGTTCACACAATACATGACAAACACGGTGCAGTAAGTCTACATGTTTATAAACTAACTGTAATATGGGAAGCAGTTACCATAGTCAATATGTCTACAACAATGTGAATAAATTCAACCAAATATTCATTCATAGCTGCTAAAATGTTAATGTGTTTACAAGTCCATTTGATTAAATGGTCTTTAAACATTACTCTATCTAATAATCTAATAATGCTTTTATCAATCAGTGTTTGTTACTTTGCTTTTTGGCATTAAAGTCGATATATTTACATATTTAGAAGTGTAGTGTTTCTGCAGCTTACACTCGAACCAGAGGCAAACAACTTGGATTGGATCATGGAGTCAGATGAGTTTTTTTTTTTTTTAAAACGACTGCTCTACTGCATGAGCAAATGTCTCAATGTTCATAAAGCAGAAGAAAACACTTTGTACATAATGGCATGGGTTTGTTTGAACCAGAGCACGCGTCCTCACTTAGGGCCATATGAGAAAGAAAGTACAGAGGAGAGTGAGACGTACAACTGCTTTTAAAACTACAAAGCAGGAAACAACAAAGCACTTCAATGTGTCCCTTCTGCTGCTGAACTTACTGAAACACCATGAGATTTCCCACACTGGTCAAACATCTTTGAATGCAGCTCGAGGCATATCGCAATTAATTCATAATCGGCTCATAGCAATTATTTAAGCCGACTGTGATCACTACGCATAATCTCTGGATTTCCACAATCAAGGGAATTTTAAGCCAGTTAAATATGTGGCAACAAAGTGAAATATGTGCTTTCCCGTCACCCTGAGCACAAGGTTCCCACGTTTAAAAAAGAAAATGGGGAAAAAAAGCTGTCCAGACAAGTAGCTGTTGTCTGTGTCAGCTGATACAGGATCATTTACAATGCTTACCCAAGATGACCGAGAGGTGTCGATAATGTATCTTTTGACAGGTGTAACGGTGCATTTGACGGCTCTGAGGAAGGATTATGCTGGAGGTGCCACATCCAGCAAGCTTTTTTTATTGTATAATACTTGTCAAATATGTGTTAGGTGTTATAAGAGTAGGTCCAAGAATAGCTTAGTGCACAGTTCAAGTGAGAGTGGTGGGAGACAGGGGATTGCCATCTGATTGGACAAGAGAACATTACATTTGTCCAGTGGTAAATATACAGTTAAAACGCACAATATGTAATTTGAAAAATAAACGTTTTTCCAACTATACTCTTCAAATAACAGATATCCTGTTGTTGCAAGCAAGGCAATTTGCCACTTTAAGCAATCTCCCCGTCTCTAAAACAAAACATAGCAGTAACACCAGTACAATGAGATAAATAAGCAGGCCGTAGGATGGAGGGCCAGCTACCTTCTAAAGTCAGCTCAACTTGTTTCACTGATAACTTAAATATCTAGAAGTTCAGGAAGTGTTTTACTGGAAACGATTTCATCCGCAGAGGTTTTCTCCTGTTCAAGATAAGCAATTTAACATTATGTTGCATTAGGTCAGTTTTTTAAGAACAAACTATTTATAATAGATCTATTTGCCAACACCTGGATCATTTCAATGAGTAGCTAAGCCATAGAAATCAACAACAAAGATGTAGGCGTGGGTGCAAGTAAAAAACAATAGCACTGCTGTGTGGCATAAAAGGAACAGAAAACAACAATTAGTTCGGTAATCACAATTAAGCGTCAACTAAAATCGAATCTAACGATTGTGACAGCCCCTATGAAGCTGTAAGCCTAGTATCCAGAGAACATTAGTGTTGCTTAACCAACTCTGAGCAGTTCATATCAGAACATCACTGTGTGTACCAATATACAGATAAATGGCTTGTTGTCAGCTTGAGCTGAGATGTAAATCTCATACAGTCACAGCTAAACCAGATTTCAGTCTGACTTACAAAGCTTGTTTCCATTTATTGTGGCTACAGAAAATCAGTGGGGAATAAACTATACTGAGGACATTTGCAAGAGTGAACTTATCTATTTAGTGTAAATTGTCAGGGGACGACCTTTAAATCGACACTCTTGTAAGAGGCTTTTACACGTCTAATTTATTCTCATCGTGATGACTTGGCCCCCAGGAGTCAGAATAATTAATTGTTTTCATTACCAAACAATCTCCAGTGCATTCATATCTTTGTATTTCAATAAATTCTCGATTTATTGGAATTACCAACCAGAATATCTCCCTGTTTTAAATTCCCACTCCTCAGCCCAGACACTCACTCTCCCTCTCACGTCGGCTGCATCCTGCCTACAGGCGGCAAACTGCTGACAGATGAGTCAGACTTGCAATAAATCTACAGCAGAATGTTTATAGAGGCCATGGTTACATTTATTTCTTATTTATCAGTTATACAGAACAGCGTAGCATCTTTCTCTTTACTCTAATTTCACAGATGCCTGATTCGCACAATCGGTGTGATGAATTCATAAAAACCTTTAAGGGTCTATTAAAAGCTCTCAAATTTGCACATCTCTCTGTCCCTCTAAATATGCACAGTGTCCTACCTGGCTGCTCACTGAATAGGTCATGAATTCAGCCAACAGGAAATATTCTCTCAATAAATGTTTTCATTTAATCACATCATCTGGTGGAGCCTAACTGATAAATCAGCCAATGTTAGCAGATAAATGCCGATATGTGATGTGAAACTGTAATACAGAAATTCCCCAAAAATGTCTGTAGTTACTTAAACACACCAGAGAGACTGACAAATATTTTTAACTGTAAAATACTGCTGATCTTAAAATGTAGTTATTGGTGATGCTCCCATCAGCCTCTGTTGGTAGGATGGTGTATTGCGTAACATGTAGCATTGATGTTTTGAGTAAGTTAGCCTGCTGACATCAGCTAATGCTAACACTAACACAAGCATGGCTGTTGACTCCTTGCATTGTTTGAATATCAATATTGGTATTGCCATTATCTTAACAAACATTGTATCTATTTGTATATAAACTGTTTTTAAATCTAAAGCATGCATTTATTGTGTTTAACTGTTAAATGTTTAAAAACAATTGAAACCTCATGCTGTGTCTATTACAATATAACGGGTACTCCAAAACACTCGTCACTCATTCAAGTTTTCAAGACGGATTGGCTTTTTTGGGGGAATTTCCATTGAAACCTTGTTTTTGTTTTGTTTTTTTAACGATAAACCCACCCTAAATGAGCCATTCACAAGATTGGACGAGTTCAGTATACCCCAAGGACCCAAATACCTCCTGTTTGTGATCACCACAAACACATGGCAGAGCTTCTACTCCTCTGTCTTCCTTAACAATATTATATTTGTAAAGGTATGTTTTATGGCTGAACTGCTGTATTGGATTTCAGTAAACATTACAGGTGTTTCTAATGAAGTGCCCATTACTTGGCAGCCATGGGTTTTTCCACCTTGTGCACACCCTACCTCTCAGTCAGCACCCAGCAGCAGTCCTCAGCTGCTCCTGCTGCTCCCCATCACCTGCCCCTCATGCACCCTAATTAGACACTCAGTTAATGCTCATTAACACCAGAGCCTTCTGACTGATGTGTGCCACTATGGTAAATCAAACCCCATTAATTAAGAGGAGGGCATCCCTCATTTATTTTTAATCTATTTAGTTTCTTGTAAATACTTAAATAAAAATAAAACACATACACAAGCTTACAAAGGGTTCATCGTTATAAATAATATTCACCTGTGAAATAAATCTACAATCATGCACCATCTGTAAGAACATGTAAGAAACTATAGGTTACTTACGTAACCACAGGCCTCAGAGTAACATGAAGTGAGATGTCTCACTATGGGATGCGCCTCAACGCGTATTGTAAGGAAATATTTGTATGTATTCATGCAAACTGTGAAGAAGCTTGAAAATTATTTGTGTAGAAAACTGGGCTGGTTTTGGGCCTGCTAACATGTGGTTTTTTGAGGACAAAGGAAGAGGGGGAAGGTCAGGAGTTAACATACAGTCATCCCTGATGTGGGGTGTTGATGATAATTTGGGCAGCCAATCACTGGTCTGGAAGGGAGGCGCAGATAACTCCTCCGGTCAGCGAGGTATTTAGACAGGAACCCCGTTGTGTGCTCGCCCTCTTTCTCCTCTGGCTGGCTGGCTGGCTGGCTGGCTCACGTGAGTATCAGGTAAATGTGGGATCCCACAGAACTGTATGTAATTTGTACTGTATTGATTGTACTTGATTGTATTGCATTGTATATTACCATTAAAGTGGATTATTGTTTAACGGTTAAGTGTATGCTCTGGATTCCCTTCATGTAAGATAACAGCTATGTTTAGGGACGCGGGGGGATTTGGAAATGCGGCCAAGTTATCATTTAAATCTCCTAACAAATGGTGATCTCGACATGCCGAATAAACATGAGCTGTGGAAGGATTCAGGCGACCAGACTAGGTCGGGAACAAGCACTTTTAGACGCCTCGGACAATAGCAGGGCCCTGTAGGATTGTCTGTAGGCGTTTCAGAGTGTTTTTGAAGTTTGAATGGAGTATACAATGCATATTTTTTACCATGTTAGGAAAGTTATATATAACACGTGAACGTTGATCGCAAGGTATAGAGAGTCCTGCGTGACGAGAAATTAAAGCAGTTTAGCGTGGATCTTCAGGTAGTTTAGTCCTGAAGTGGCGTGGGAGCGGTGCAGTTCGTGGGCTGTGAGGTGTGAGTCCCACACGACGGAACCTGGATGATCGATATTTCAGATCGATCCGCCGTTTAAAACTGGGGGTAAATAAGAGTCCAAGACCAAATAAGCGAAAGTGTCAGCGGACTTTTATCTGTTAAATCCTTGGGAGAGAGCGCTAACGTCACCTACATTGTGACGAGACCGGCTCCCGTTTCCCTTGTCTGTAAAAATTAATTTGAAAGGCTGATGTAAACATAACGTTGATCGCAAGGTAGGCAGAGAGTCCTGCGTGACGACATATGTAGCACGTTATCAAGCCGGACAAACTGTACGGGGAATAAATCTGTGTGATTTTTACCTGAATAAACCTGTGTGACCGATTGTCTGTGATAATCAGACATTCGCTCAGAAGAGTGAAGCTCATTTGTGCTCTGCTGCTGCCATCTAGTGGCTGAAAGGGGGGGAAGCACGTTAATTAAGTCAGATAAATAAAAGCGAAGTCAATATATTGCGTATATTTAAATGAATGAGCTGTCTGTAGGTTGTCATTGTTGATTAGTACAGACCTTGTTTTATGTTGGTAAATGTAATGATACAAAAGCAAGCTATTCATCACAATTGTATTTTTAGGTTATGAATAGAACAAAAAGTGGTAGCATAAGGGATAAGCAGAAAGGTTTTTGAACGCTTGTCAGTTATGACAGAGGTGCTTATGCCCGCTTCGGTTTTCAATGTTCGCCATCACGTTAAAACAGGATTGGTGGCATTTTCAGTTCATTGCTTGCTTCCACACGCCTTCCCCCTCCTTGTCTCTTTCACGACTATAGTTAATGCATTAGAACGATTGTCAACTTGCCGTGTTTCTAGGAATCGGACTCGCTGTTCCGGAACGGCCTTTCAAAATAAAAGCCAAAGGCCGCTGTTCGCCAGAGAGGCCTTCACAATAAAACAGTAATTAGCTTAACAATATATTTAACTTATATTGCGTCTTTAAATATTGATTTTAATTCATTACAGATCTAACCTGCTTGTAACACAACTTTGATCAAAATTAATAGGATAAGCAAGTGGTTAAAGGGGGTTTCCTGTCTGGCTTATTTGATTTAGAACTGAAGTAAGGGAGAATAGTGTTTTCATTCCTCATGGTTTCTGAAGATAAATCATCAGTTTGTCTGGACTTTGATATAGAGATAGGATCATGGTGGAGAAGGAAGACCTTTTTTGGTTTCAAATTAAAGAAGAGTTTAAGGATGAAGTAAGCAGGACTTCAACTGGTCAAAAGAGATTTTAAAGTTTAATATTCTTGGTTAGCAAACAAGACATCTGATTATTATGTCACACATGATAATCTTGCTATAGAAACTAGCTTAAAATATTGGAGAAAATATGTAGATGTTCTTTCGTAGTGTGTGGAATATGTGATGCTGGAAACATGTACGTTTTTCAATGTATAGGAGAAAATGGTTTCCTGAAAGAGTTATGTTGGGTAAATATGTAGCAATGGATGAAACCATTTTTAGAGTGAGTTTTTGTAATATCATTTGTAGACATCAATTAGGTTGTTTAGATGGCATTTAACAATTAAGACATATAGTATGATTACAAAGAGTCAGAGTGGAAAGGGTTGGATTTATTTAACCTCAGTGTGCTAGATTTTTTATAGGTAATGCGTCCCGAGACCTGGACTCCCCCTCTGAGTTAGAAAAGGCTACGATCCCGACCCTCCAAGCGGACAAAAGACCTAACCCAACGGGAGACTCCTCCTTCTCCATCGAACAGACAGAGAACCAGAGCTGAAACAACAACAACAAGACTGCAGCCAGAACTATCTCCACCTGTGGCATCCAGAACCAAACAGCATGCTGACGGGCAGAGATCTACGCTCATCAGTCCCTCAGACGGGACCATGAAGTTCCAAGCTGAGCACAAGCGCAAAGTGTGGGACATGAGAGCAGAATCCGCCCTCCATAAAAACAGCAGGGAGACTGTAAAGGAGGAGATTAAATGCGAAGCAGTGCAAGAACATTAGCATGATGAGGCATGCAGATGTAACTGGGCCAATGGCTGACAGCGGATGAAGTTACAGCTGATGGACTGAAGAGAACACAGAATCAGAGGAGTTGGCATGGTCGATTAGAAGTGAGGAGGCCGGGGTCACGGCTTGGGAAGTCCAGAGGAGGAGAAAAGGAAAACGGGAATGAGTGAGTTTACACATAAACACACTTATTCACAAAACGCACATTTAAAGCATAAATACGTAAAGACAGAAAGATTTATTAAATTAAAAATAGCAGTAAACTATTAGAGTAAAATGAGAACACACTGAGGGTTAAAGGGGGCCACATGACAGAGTACAACCATATTCTTCAATCTTTTCATCAGGTTAACAAAATATTCTTTGACATTTTTATTCACGTGTGAATAAAGTAGTGGGATAGTTTTAGGAACCACTCTATAAGACAAATCTTTATCTGTATGGATAATGTTAAAGGGAGAGCTGGTGCCAAGCCAGATATCGTATTCCAATCTAAATAATTGATTTCACCATTGTAGCATAGTTATTACCATAGGAAATATGAAATGACTTCTGTTTTTAAATCCTTGATAAAGGAGGGATTAATGGTTGCATGTTCGGACATCCAGGGTTCCACACACTGCTAGAGAGTTTAACATTGATTTTTAGGTGTGCCAGAATTGATGACATGTGGTGGTTATACCATTGTTATCGTGAACAAAACATAAATAAGGACATAGTATCTGCTTGAAGATGAATGGATTTCATATCCTAGAGGGGATTAGTTATTGTGAAGACTCCACAAGGTATCTACTAATGTATTGTAGAGAACTTGAATTGACTTGATAAATAAGTGAAGATAAGAAGATGTATGGACCATAAATTAGTCAAGTGGTAAATAAAAATAGCGGAAAAGAGGGGAACTGTTGAAGGGAAGTGGAAAATCAGTCTAATACACACTGATAAAAAAAAGGGGGGGGGGCATGAAGGAAGTATGCACTGGACTTTTTATTCGTGTGTGAATTTGGTAGTGTTTTAATTTGTTACAGTATTGATCAGTTCAAAAGGGAGAGTTTTAGTAACAGCTCTATAAGATCAGATACATATTTATTTATATATCATGTTGAAGGGAAAGCTGGTTCTAAACAAAATATAGTATTTCAATTTGAGGTACTGGTTTCATGTTCAGACACCCAGAGTTCCACGCACTGTTAAAGAGGGTAACATTGTTCTTTAAGTGCACCAGAATTGAAGATAAATTGATAGAATGAGTTATGGAATACATAGCAGATCTTTACAGATCCTAGTAATGTTTTGACACAAGATAGTGATGTACACATGTTTCTGAAATAGATCTATTAGTCATTTTAATACTAATTAGGTGTAAATGAATTGCAGTAATAGTAATAGTACAATAAGGAAGTGACATTTTTTTGTCTAGACACTTTTCAGGGAATGTGGGAAACAGCAAGGAGGGGTTGGAGATATCTTGAACATTATAGTTGTAATTGTGAATTAATAAATGATGGCGCTCCATATATACAGATTTGTATAGACGGAGGATGCTGGCCTGTGCTGGAACATCAAAGTCTCTGCAGAGCACCAACACATGGCCAAAAAGACTGAGACCAACTGACCGACAGGGTAACTTGAGAAGGCACTGTCAATGACTGACTCTGCGGTGAACCTGACCAAACCTGACTTTACAACCTGACAGTGTGAGTGTGAGTGAGTGTATGTCTGCACCTGATCAGTGCAACTGCATGATTTAAAACGATGACTAATCAAGCATGTTTTGGACTAACACATTATTTTTGTGTGATAATAATGTGTGAAATGAGAGGTTTCCTAACATTGCACAAAAGGGGAAACCGTATCTAATCTGCTTCATGATGTTTCACTCCCACAGGAGGTGGCGGTTTGAAGAATGTGAAACTCAAACTATGAAATTTGGAATTCTGTTTCTTTTAGGACTGAATGATGGAGAGAAACACTCAAGTGTTTACTGGGAAAAATGTTTGGTATTGTCTTATAATCCATTATGACCTGAAGGTTTTCTTCCCATACAGGTTTTTGTTTACACATGAGAGAATGTGTAAAAAGGGGGAGTGTAAACTTTACAATGTACATTTTTCATTTAGGGACTGAAAGGAACCTGCTGCCCAACTCCATTGTTCAATCTGACCATTGATTGACAGTTTTAGAATTGACCTGCTCCATATTTGGGGATAAGAGA